>NW_027220412.1:0-62495 GCF_027580195.1 Bos mutus
AAGGTACATCCTTTGCTGTGTTTACACTTACAATAAAAACATTTTGGATGTCAATTTTAAAATGTTTGCAAAAACTTAGGGGAAAGGAAGGAACATGTTGACTACATATTTATGCTTCTAGGCTTCCCTAATGGCTCAGACAGTAAAAAGTCTGCCTGCAGTAGAGGAGACCGGAGTTTGATCCCTGGTTCAGGAAGATCTCCTGGAGAAGGGAATGGCTATCCACTTCAGTATGCTTGCCTCGAGAATTCCATGGATAGAGGAGCCTGGGGAACTACTATCCATGGGTTTGCAAAGAGTCAAACACAACTGGATGACTAACACTTTCATTTTCATATGCTTCTAAAGATTGTTCAAATCTCAGAATCACCTGGGACATTATTAAACATAGAGATTCCAGGGCTGCATATCATACCTAAGAAACTAAAATTGCCTGAGGAGGGGGCCTGGGCATCTGAAAGTTCAATGTTTGCCTCACTTGATTCTGATGTGACGTGAGTCCCAGGGTGTAAAATCACCCAATACTTTGGGAAAGATTGATCTCTGGTGGTTCAGCAGTTAAGAATCCACCTGTTAATGCAGGAGACCTGGTTTCAATGAAAGGGTTGGAAAGATCTCCTGGAGGAAGAAATGGCAACCCAGTCCAGTATTCTTGCCTGGGAAATACCATGGACAGAGGGGCCTGGCAGGCTACAGTCTATGGGGTCACAAAAGACTCAGACACAACTTAGCAACTAAACCACAACAGTGAAAGTGAAAGTCCCTCAGTCGTGTCTGACCCTTCCTGACCCCATGGACTATATACAGTCCATGGAATCGTCCAGGCTAGAATACTGGACTGGGTAGCCTTTCCTGTCTCCAGGGATTTTCCCAACCCAGGATCAAACCCAGGTCTCCCACATTGCAGGCAGATTCTTTACCAGCTGAGGCACAAGGGGAACCCAAACAACAGTAAAACATGCTTAAAATATCCAAGAATCTACTCCTTCAGGAGACCCTGAGGGTTGAGGGTCAGGAATTAATTTTTTCTTCATGTGACACACTGAGCACCTGCCTTGGGAGAAGCGTGTTATTGGTAATTCAATAAACCAATCAGATGTTGTAGCTTGAGCAGGGAGCTTCATCCTCCCCACCACTCTTCAGAGATTCTAGGACCTCCACACTCTGTCCTGGGGCTTCTGGATGTCCTTCATACTAAAGGAAGTTAGGGTATAAGCAAAGCTCAGAGATCTGGATCCAAACTTCTCAGTTTGGGCCACACTTGCAAATCTCCTGGGCTGTGCTTTGTAACCCTCAGTGAATCTAAGGATTTCCCTACATGTCTTGTGTAAAAACATATTCTCGTCCAACAGTTGTGAGTGGGGCCTGAGAGTCTTGAGTTTCTCACAAACTCCAGGTGTTGCCCAGGCTGCTTAAGGTGTCCATATTAAACAGTGAGTACTAGAGAGTTTTGAAAAGTACTGATTGATTTTGAAAAGTTCTGGTTGATTTTGCCGATCTTACTCCATACCCACAGAATAAGTATCTCCAGGAATGGGACCAGGGAGTCAACGTTACTAAGCGTCTCAGATATTTCTAAGGAGCAGGTAGGGTGCAACGTGAAGCTACACCACAATGTGTAGCCAGGCACATCACCCTACCATCAACCCTGTTTTGGGCTTCATTGTGTCCTACAAAATCCATATGTTGAGGGGACTTTCCCAATGATCCAGTGGCTAAAGCTCTCCACTCCCAGTGCAGGGGGCTGGGCTTCGGTCCCTGGTCAGGGAACTAGATCCCACGTGCTGCCAGGAAGTCCAAAGACCCCACATGCCACAACTAACAATTGGTGCCATCAAATAAATTAATTCATTTAAAAAATTATCTGTAGAAGTCCTAACCCCCTACACTTTGGAATGTGACTATATTTGTAGATTATATTCTTAACAAGGTAGTTAAACTCAACGAAGTCACTAGGGTAAGCCCTAGTCCAATCTGATGGTTCTCTACATAAAAAGAGAGAGAGAATTCCCTGCAAGGCCAGTGGTTAGGGCTCAGAATTTTCACTGCCAAGGGCCCCATTTCAATCCCTGGACTGGAAACTAAGACCCAGAAGTGAAGCAGCATGGCCAGAAAAAAAAAAAAAAAAAAAAAAAGGAAATTAGGACACACAAGACATCAAGGATGCATGGACATAAAGGGACAGGAGGACACGAGAATGCAGCTGTTTGTGCATCAGGGAAAGAGATCTCCCGAGAAACCACACTGTCAACACCTTGATCCTAGATTTCTAGCCTCCAGAACTGGGAGAAAACAATTTCCTGTTGTTTAGGTCTCTCGTATATCTTGTGGCCACCTTAGTACATTAATGCGTTCTTTAGATCAGGAGTCCCTGGAGAGGGCTCACCTCAAGGACAGGTGGGGAGTATGCAGGTGATGACTCAGCTCCCAGGTGACTTCTAAACATCAACAAATAACCACCCACCCAGATTTTCCAGGACACAGCCTGCTCCTGTGGACCCCTTCTTGCAGACCACTGCTGCTAAAAGTCCCCACCCAACTCTCGTTCTGGCCCCAACTTTCTTTACTTCTCTCCTAGACTGTGAGGGACAGAACCTTGAGAACAGAGCAAAGCCTGTGCTCAAACCATCCTGGTTGTGAAGGGGAGTATGTGTTTTAAAAAAAAAAAAAAAAAGGAAGAAAACCCATAGCTGTCTAGCAGAAGCTTAACACAGGATGTACAGAAAAGCCTTCACATGTTATGTTAGGAAGAAGCAGAGGACATGATTTCAACCTTTTCTTCAGGGAAGGTTTCCAGGAAGGAGGACAGCATGCTTTCTGTAGATGGGTTGAGAGCAGATGAATTTATTGGAAGGCCTTTGGGTCTGTAGCCAGGAAAGGAATATGAGTGGGGAGGGGGTATGTCATCCTTCAGTTCTCTCTACCTCCAGAAGTTTCTATGATATGGGCCATGGTCACAGGGCTCCCAGAGATCAGGGAGAGAGGGATGTTTTGTGACTTCACCCAAGCCTGACCCATAGAAGGCTGCCTCTCAGCAGCCAACATCAGACTTCTGGGCCATCTGCCAGGCTCAAGAAATGACCTACTAGGAACTCTCTGGTAGTCCTGGAGTGGTTAGGACTCTGCACTTTCACTGCTGAGGGCATGGATTCTATACATAGTTGGGGAACTAAGATCCTGCAAGCTGCACTGCCTGGCCAACAATAGAAACAAACAAACAAACAAACAAAAGAAAGACAGACATGACCTTTCCCACCTTTCCTTCCATAGTCAACCCCACGGCTGAGTCCAGTTCAGGTCCATTGCTGTGGTCAAGGAGGAAGCTCCCTTGGGCTTGTGGCTGTGGAGTGACATGTGGTCAGCCTGAGCGTCCACCAACAGGGCTGGGCATCTCACACCAACCGAGAACCTGGTACCCAGTAGGAGGTCAGGCCCTCAGGACACATGCTGGTGCCTGCTGACCTACAGATCAGGGCTGTGTGAGAAGTGGACTCTACAAGGTGGCCAGAAGGCACACCTTTCAGGAGAGCACTAATCCAGGTGGCCAGACTCTTCCCACTTCCTCCGTCTCTAGGGGAGAACTTGGCGCTTCCATTGTTCTCACAAATGTTTTCCTCTTCTACTCCCCCTGGAACAGCTTTATCTCAAGAAATTGTTGTTGTTCATTTGCCCAGTTGTATCTGCAACCCCATGGACCACAGTGTGCCAGACCTCCCTGTCCCTCACCATTTCCTGAAGTTTGCCCAAGTTCGTGTCCATTGCATTGGTGATGCAATCCAGCCATCTCATTCTCTGTCACCCTTTCTCCTTCAGGCCATCTCCACATAACCAACAACAGTCCTCTCCCAGGATGGCACTCTAAATCCTGTGTCCAGCTTCCAGACCCCATGCACACTGGTTGAGCTGCATTGCAGTTTGGGCCATATAGAGCCACGACACACATTATCTGTGTAACTTTTGCTCTATATAAATGATATTTCATCAGCTGTCTTACCTTGCTTCCTTTCAGTCCAAAGCAATTTACCCTTTACTGAAGGGGCTTGCCTCATTCTGGAAATCTCTTCCCTGCTTCTCCATCTCCCACCACAAGGCTCAGGTTTTGTTTTGCTTCCTCTTATACTTCTTTTCCCATCTTAATTCCTTCCCACCCAGGTATATCTGAAACCCACATGGAACACTCTGGGGACTAGGGTCTTCTGCTAGTATTTATCTGATGCTCTGGGAAAACTATTGACCATGTAGAAGTGTTACTTCTGATCTATACATTGAGAGAGGGGCATTTCATATCCTTCTACATTTCTGCCTTCTTTGAACTTCTCAGTGTTTCCTGGAAAGCTCTATTATTCTTTTTCCTTGACAGCAAAACATGAAACATTAGTGGACATGAATTACTCTGTTTGATGGGACGTTGCTTACGTACACACGTAACTGGTATTACTTTGACTTCCAACATGCTATCAAGCACATTTGTTGTTGTTGTTGTTTTCCCCCTAGAAAATTTCTCTTAATGATAAATTGTCATCAGCATGAAGAAATGCAGAACATTCCACATAAAATATAATAGCATAACTGGGCTCAAAAAGTCAGCACTTGAATATATCTAGCTATATCTTGAATGTTCCTGACATTTTCCCAGAGTACCGATGTCTGATTTCAAATCTCAAAGCTTAATTCCATTCAGTGAGTCTCAAGGGTCAGAGACTGCCATGGGCATAATTTAACTCCTGTAGAATAAGTTGGCAAGTTCATACTTGACTTGACTACTTGGTACTTGACTACTTGATAAAGAGAGAAAACAACAATAACAACAATGACCAAAAAATAAACAAACAAAAAAACACAGAAATGTGTAGTTAGTGATTCAGTCATAACAGGTACACATAAATTGATGTATAGACTATACAATCATCTATATCTGCTTAATTGTTTCTGCTAATGACTTGGACACTGTGAATCACACACAAACCATTGAAAAAGAAAAGTAATTTTGGAAAATTCTTAGAGAAAAGAACATCAGAATTCCTTACCTGTCTCCTGGGAAATGTGTACGCTATTAAATTTGCAACAGTTAGACCTGGACAGGGGACGATGAAGTGATTCAAAATCGGGAAAGGAATAAGTCAAAGCTATCTAGTGTTGCCCTGGTTATTTACTTCTGTACAGAGGACATCATGAAAAAATAAAATCCTAGATGAATCTCAAGCTAGACACAAAATTTATGTGGGCGATATGATAACTTAGTTATCCAGATGACAACACCCAAATGACAGAAGAATAATAGGAATTAAGGCGCCTCTTGATGAAGGTATTATCTGTTTCAAGTACAGACATCTGAAATGACATAGTCCTTCATAAAAGATGAAATTCTCAGTTTCACATTTGAAAATCTAGATGTATATTCCAGAATGTGAAATATAAAATTCTCTATTAGTCACATATACAAATCTGGGGACAATTTTTCCAACTTGAAATGTGGAATTCTCTGTACATCTGACATGAAAGTATACATACAATATTTTCTGCATAAAATGTGGAATTTTTCACATTAGAGATATGAAAATCAGGATGCAGATTCTTTGACAGGAAATATGAAAATGTCTATTTCACATATCAAAATATGGTCACAGGATTTCTCACATGAGATATGGAATTTTTTCATATTTCTCATTTGAAAATCTTTGTGCTGTCTTTCCTTCATGAAATATTGAATACTGTCTATTTCACATTTGAAAAAAGTGCATTCATTCTCCTACAAGAAATGTAGAATTTTCCCACAGATTTTCATGCTTGAGCTCTGAAATTCTGTATATTTCCATCAAGAAAGCTTGAATGAAGGTCTTCTGATATGAGACTTGGAATTCTGTGTATTTCACATTTAACAATCTGGGGAGAAATGTTCTCATATGAAATATGAAATCTCGACTGTTCACATATGAAACTTTTTCTAGATTTGTACACATGAAACCTATATGCAGGTTAGGAAAAAACAGTTAGAACTGGACATGGAACAACAGACTGGTTCCAATTAGGAAAGGAGGACCGCAAGCCTATATATTGTCACCCTGCTTATTTAAATTACATGCAGAGTACATCATGTGAAACAGTGGGCTGGAAGAAGTGCAAGCTGGAATCAAGATTGCTGGGAGAAATATCAATAACCTCAGATATACAGATGACACCACCCTTATGGGAGAGAAGAGGAACTAAAAAGCCTCTAGAAGAAAGTGAAAGAGGAGAGTGAAAAAGTTGGCTTAAAACTCAACATTAAGAAAACGAAGATCATGGCATCTGGTCCCATCACTTCATGGGAAATAGATGGTGAAACAGTGGAAACAGTGTCAGACTTTATTTTTTGGGGCTGCAAAATCACTGCAGATGATGACTGCAGCCATGAAATTAAAAGACGCTTACCCCTTGGAAGAAAAGTTATGACCAAGCTAGATAGCATATTCAAAAGCAGAGACATTACTTTGCCAAGAAAGGTTCGTCTAGTCAAGGCTATGGTTTTTCCAGTCTTCATATATGGATGTGAGAGTTGGACTGTGAAGATTGCTGAGCACTGAAGAATTGATGCTTTTGATCTGTGGTGTTGGAGAAGACTCTTGAGAGTCCCTTGGACTGCAAGGGGATCCAACCAGTGCATTTGGAAGGAGATCAGCCCTGGGATTTCTTTGGAAGGACCGATGCTACAGCTGAAACTCTAGTACTTTGGCCACCTCATGCGAAGAGTTGACTCATTGGAAAAGACTCTGATGATGGGAGAGATTGGGGATAGAAGGAAAAGGGGATGACAGAGGATGAGACGGTTGGATGGCATCACTGACTCGATGGAAGTGAGTTAGAATGAAGTCCGGGAGATGGTGATGGATAGGGAGGCCTGGCATACTGCAATTCATGGGGTGGCAAAGAGTCAGACATGACTGAGTGACTGAACTAAACTGAACTGAACTGTACACATGAAATAGAGAATTTTCAATGAATCAGAAATTGATATCTGAGCTAAAACATCAAATAGGTACAGCTATATTTCATGTATTTCCTGAATAACAGAAAGAGTTCTCTGTATTTCTTTGAAAAAAGTCTGGGTGAAGATTTCTCTGCATGAAATAGGGGATTAGCATATTTTACAGGTGCAAAATCAAAACGCTTATGATCATACAGTGGAAGTGATAAATAGATTCAGGGGATTCTATCTGATAGAGTGCCTGAAGGCCTATGGGTGGAGGTGTGACATTGTACAGGAATCAGGGATAAAGACCATTCCCATATAAAAGAAATGCAAAATGACAAAGTGATGAGGCCTTACAAAGATCTGAAAAGACCAAAGACGCTAAACAAAAACGGGAAAATGAAAACAATACCCATTTGAATGCAGAGTCCCAAAGAATAGCAAGGAGAGATAAAACCTTCCTCAGTTATCAATACCAGTTCATAGAGGAAATAAATAGAATGGGAAATCCTACAGATCTCTTCGAGAAAATCAGAGATACCAAGGGCAAATTTCATGCAAAGAGGGGCACAATAAAGGACAGAAATGGTACGGATGTAACAGAAGCAGAAGCTATTAAGAAGAGGAGGGAAGAATACACAGATGAAATATGCACAAAAGATCTGCATGATCCAGTTAAGCACAATGGTGTGATCACTCACCTAGAGCCAGACGTCCTGGAATGCAAAGTCAAGTTGGACCTTAGAAGCATAACTACAAACAAAGCTCGTGGAGGTGGTGGAATTCAGTTGAGCTCTTTCAAATTCTAAAAGATGATGTTGTGAGTGTGCTGCCCTCTATATGCCAGCAGATTTGGAAGACACAGCTGTGGCCAGACCACTGGAAAAGTTCAGTTTTCATTCCAACCGCAATAAAAGGCAATCCATCGAATGTGCAAACTACTACTTAACTTCACTCATCTCACACATTCGCAAAGTACTGCTCAAAATTCCCAAAGCCAGGCTTCAACAGAATGTGAACCATGAGCTTCCAGATGTTCAAGCTCGATTTAGAAAGGTCAGAAGAACCTGAGATCAAATTACCAACACCCATTGGGTTATCAAAAGAGCCAGAGAACACCAGAAAAACATCTACTCCTTTTTGACTATGTCAAAGACTTGTTTGTGTAGATCACAACAAAACATTTTAAATTCTTCTAAACATGGGACTACTAGAGTATGTTATATGCCTCCTGATAAATCTGTATGCAGCTCAAGAAGCAACAGTCAGAAAAGGAAATGGAACAACAGACAGGTTCTGAGTTGGGAAAGGAATATTTCAAGGCTGTACTGTCAACCTCTTTATTGAACTTACATGAAGAGTTCATCACACAAAATGCCAGACTGAATGCAACAGGGTTTGGAATCAACTTTGCTGGGAGAAATATCAATAACATCAGATATGCAGATGACACGATTCATGTGGCAGAACATGGAAAGAACTACGGAGTCTCTTGAGGAAAGTAAAAGAGGAGAGTGATTCGGTGACTTAAAACTCAACATTCAAAATGAGATTCATGGCATCTGGTCCCATCACTTTCTGGCATAAAGATGGGAAACCAACGGAAACAGTGAGAAACTATTTGGGGGGAGCAGGTTCCAAAATCACTGAAGATGGTGACTCTGTTCAGGAAATTAAAATATGCTTTCTCCTTAGAAGAAAAGTTACAACCAGGCTAGACAGCACATTATAAAGCAGACAAAGGTCAGTCTAGTCAAAGCTATGTAAAGAGATGAGAATTGGACCTAAAGAATCTTGACCTCCAAGGAATCGATGCTATTGATATGTGGTGTTAGAGAAAACACTTGAGAGTCCCTTGGACTGCAAGGAAATGAAAGGAGTCAATTCTAAAGGAAATCAGTTCAGAATATTGATTGGAAGGGCTGATGCTGGAACTGGATCCTGGATATTTTGGCCACCTGAAATGAAAGGCTGACTCATTGGGAAAGAACCTGATGCTGAGAAAGATTGAAGGCTGGAGGAGAGGGTGACGACAGAAGATGAAATGCTTGGTGGCATCACGGAATCAGTGGTTATGGGTTTGAGCAGGCTCTATGAGTTGGTGATTGACAGGGAAGCCTGTCATGCTGCAATCCATGGGATCAGGAAGAGTCGGACTTAATGATACTCACCAAACTTACTTAGGTTCTCAGTGAAATGAAAATGGTAAAGAACTCTCTTACCCATCAATTGATAATCCTCACAGATTCCTAATGCCCCCTAAGATTTTTAACTGTTTCTTCAGAGATTCAGCAAGGATGGCCATTCTTTCCATTATATGGGTAAATATCCCCTAGGAAATAATGGAAGGGGCATAATTTACAGAAAGTTGTAGAAGAAAGTACACACATCAGCAAGTCAGCATGACCTTGTCAAAAACATAGAGTATGATCCTTTAATCCTTCACACTGATTTCCTTCTGAAACCTGATGATAGGACCTCACCAATCCTGAGGAATGGTCATTGCAAAGGGATGTTATCTAGAACAATTTCTGCCTATTACTTTAGTGATGACACAAAGCAGGCACATTATGGTAATCATGCCTCCGTTAACCTCCCCTAACCAAGACAATAGGCTGCACTAGCCATTGGGGAGCTTACAGGATCACAAGGTCTCCCGTAAATGGTTGGAGCCACCTGGGCCTTTCCCACAGAGGGTTTGCAGGTGTGATGAGGTCACCTTTTCCATGGCAAAAATTATCATCTATGGCCACCAGTCTTACTGCCAGTCCTCTGGATTTGTGAGAACCCCACAAGACCAATTCTAGCTTGCAAAGTATATATTTGCTTAAAAAAACAAACAAAAGGATAAAATCCAGTCCAAACTGAAGTGCCTAAGGATAATCAAATGGTCCTCAGCTCTATGAAGGGCCATTAGGGCCACAAAAGCATGGGTCTAGGCAAGTTCATTGTTAACACCTGCAGCCCTTCAAAGGACATGTCCTGGTAATGGATAAAGATTGTAGATTGTAAGTCCTCTACCAATTTGAGAAATTGTGTCAACAAGACGTCTGAACCTCCCATCTTAGCCAAGCCTAAAAGACGGAATATGTGCATATCAGGCCCAAGGCACATTCAACTGGGAATATTTGGAGGTAACAGTACCAGATATAGGACACTATAGAGAAGGTGTACACAAAAATGAAATAAGAAAAAAAAAAGCCTTTTGTGCCAGTTTCAGACTGAAAATGTGCATTTCCCAGATGACCAAGTTAACAGGATTCAAGTCAGTAATAACACTCAACGTAGCCACATGTCAATGCAGATTCCCACTAGGTAACTTCAGAAGCTTCTGTGCAGGCCTGTCTTCAGCCTCTGCTTTCCATTCATAAATTGTGTTCATTCAATCAGCAGACAGTATGAAATATAGGCAATGGGTAGGCACTCAAGGAAGATGATGAAGACTGTAAGAACAAAGTATCTTTCCAGGGCAAGGGACAGACAACACCACAGGTTGGTGATAAGATGGAGGAAGTTGGAGAGGAGAGAATCGAGGACAGATTTCAGATCTAGCTTCTGGACATTTAGGGTGATGGCAGCTGCCCCAGACCTGGCTGCAGGCCTTGATGGAGATATTTCCAAATGTAACCCTAACCCTAAATTAATGTGGTCTCTGTCCTCTATGAGCTTTTACAACCTTAAAGCCTCAGCCTATGATACTATACCAAGTATAGAGTCATAGCTTAGAAATTCAAGAGATATTAATTTAGGAAGGGTGTGTGAGACTTGTAGGAGATGTGTTCTATCAGACATGTTCTAACATTTAGCATAATTAACTGGGCTTGAGCCAGGACTTACTTATATGCATGTAGACTGCTATCTTCGGAAAATTCCCATTATGAGATCATATAACCTGATATCTGGGATTTCACTTTCTTGGTGAGTACTTCTCCACTTATGAAAAAGGAAGATAGCACTAGTTTAGAAGGTACATCTTTGTATTAGGACTTTTCTATCAATTTCCCAACTCTACCAATTGTTCTAGGTAACTTCCTGACAGTAGGAAATATGGACAACTATATAGTATCTCCTCCTGCCATACTAGAGGCACTACAGTAAGTGTAAAGACAGATAACACACAAAAGTACATTTACAGCTCATGATTCTTTGCTAATTTTCTTTTCAGTTGATGTATCCATAGGTGTGAGTCAGGTATTAAAGACCCCCATTATAATTGTGGTACTGTTAATTCCCCCTTTCCTACTTCCTTGCATTTGCCTTGCATCTTGAGGTGCTCCTAAATGGCACAATGGACTAGTTACACCTAATTGTTATATATAGGCATTACACTCATTAGTAATGGAATCATGTTTTTTTCCAGTGCAGTCCTGAGCCCACATCTTGGTCCCTGCACAAAAGCAGGCTGTATCCTTCCCATGTTCAAGCCCTGAGAAACATTCCTGAGCCCACATCTCGGTCACTGCACTGAACTAGGCTGGGTCCAGCACTTGCTCAACCCCCTGGAAAATACTCATGAGTCCACATCTCGGTCACTGCACTGAACCAGTCTAGGTTCTGCCCTAGTTAGTCCCCTGACACATACCTCTGAACCAACATCTCGGGCCCTGCCCTGAAGCAGGCTGGTCCTTCCCATGTTCAAGCCCCGACAAACGCTCCTGAGCCAAACTCTTGGTCACTGCACTGAACTAGGCTCGGTCCTACACTTGTTCATGACCCCGGCAAACACTGCTGCGCCCAAATCTCCTGCCCTGCACATGATCCAGTCTGTGTCTTGCCCTTGTTAGATTCCCCCAACACATACACCTGAGCCCACATCTCAGTCCCCGCACTGAAGCAGGCTGAGTCCTGCCTTTGTTCAAGCCTCCGGCAAACAACCGTGAGCCCACAACTCGCTCCCTGCCCCTGAAATTAGGTCTGTCTTGCTCTTGTTCAATCCCCCAGAAAACACTCCTGATCCCACATCTCACTCCCTGCCCTGAACCCGCCAGGGTCCTGCCCTTGTTCAAGACCCCGACAAATACTCCTGAACCGACATCTTGGTTCATGCACTGAACCAGTCTAGGTCATGCCCTTGTTAGATCCACCAACACATACTGCTGAGCGCACATCTCAGTCCCTGCACTAAACTAGGCTGGGTCCTGCCCTTGTTTAAGACCCCAACAAACACTCCTGTATCCATATCACATCCCCGGCCCTGAACCAGTCTAGGTCATGCCCTTGTTAGATCCCCCAACACATACTCCTGAACCCACATCTCGGTCCCTGCACAAAAGCAGTCTGGGTCCTGCCCTTGTTGAAGACCCTGACAAACACTCCTGAGCCTGCATCTCAGTCCCTGCACTGAACTAGGCTGGGTCCTTCCCTTGTTCAAACCTCTGACAAACATTCCAGAGCCAACATCTCTGTCCATGCACTGAACCAGGATGGTTCCTGCCTTTGTTCAAGCCCCCGGCAAACAATCCTGAGCCGACACCTAGCTCCCTGCCCCTGAACTAAGGTGTGTCCTCCCCTTGTTCAACTCCCTGCCCCCCAGGAAACACCCCTGATCCCACATCTCACTCCCTGCACTGAAGCCACCTGGGTCCTACCCTTGTTCAAAACCCTGACAAATACTCTGGAACCCACATGTCAGTCCCTGAACTGAAGCAGATGAGTCCTTGCCCATGTTCAAGCCACAACAAATACTCCTGAGCCCACATATCACTCACTACAATGAACTAGGCTGGGTCCTACACTTGTTCAAGACCTGACAAACACTCCTGAGCCCACATCTCGGTCACTGCACTGAACGAATCTGCTGCTACCACTGCTAAGTCTCTTCAGTTGTGTCCGACTCTGTGCGACCCCATACATGGCAGCCCACCAGGCTCCCCCATCCCTGGGATTCTCAAGACAAGAACACTAGAGTGGGTTGCCATTTCCTTTTCCAATGCATGAGAGTGAAAAATGAAAGTGAAGTCCGTCAGTCGTGTCCAACTCTTAGTGACCCTGTGGACTGTAGCCCACCAGGCTCCTCCATCCATGGGATTTTCCAGGCAAGAGTACTGGAGTGGGGTGCCATTGACTTCTCCGACTGAACGAGTCTAGGTCCTGCCATTGTTCGATCCCCCAACACATGCTCCTGAGCCCACATCTCGGTCTCAGCACTGAACTAGGCTGGGTCCTGACCTTGTTTAAACCCCCAACAAACACTCCTGAGCGTGCATCGCGGTCCATGCACTGGGTCCTGCCCATGTTCAAATCCCCGACAAAAACTCCTGAGCCAACATCTCCATCCCTGCACTGAATCAGGATGGTTTCTGCCTCTGTTCAAGCCCTGACAAACAATCCTGAGCCAACAACTCGCTCCCTGCCCATGAACTAAGGTGAGTCCTCCCCTTGTTCAAACCCCAGAAACACTACTGAGCCCTCATCTCACGCACTGCACTGAACCAGGCTGGGTCCAGACCTTGTCAAAACCCTCGACAAAAACTCCTAAGCCCACATCTCAGTCCCTGCACTAAAATAGGCTGGGTCAAGCCCTTGTTCAAACCCCCGACAAACACTCTTGAGCCTGCATCACTGTCCCTGCACTGAACTAGGCTGTGTCCTGCACTTGTTCAAGACTCTGACAAACACTCCTGAGCCAACATCTTGGTTCCTGCACTGAACCAGGATAGTTCCAGCATTTGTTCAAGCCCCGGCAAACAATCCTGAGCTGACAACTCTCTCCCTGCCACTGAAGTAAGGTGTGTCCTCCCCTTGACCAATACCCCAGGAAACACTACGATCCCATATCTCACTCACTGCACTGAAGTTCGCTGGTCCCTGCCCTCATTCAAATCCCTGACAAACACTCCTGAGCCAACATCTCCATCCCTGCACTGAACTAGAATGGTTTCTACTTTGTTCAAGCCCCCAGAAAAACATCCTGAGCTGACAACTCACTGCCTGCCCCTGAACTAAGGTGTGTCCTCCCCTTTTTCAATCCCTCTGGAAACACTCCTGTACCCGCATCTCACGCCCTGCCTTGAAGCCGCCTGGTTCCTGCCCTTGTTCAAGACTTTGATAAATGCTCCTGAGACCACATTTTGGTCCCTGCACTTAAGCAGGTGGGTCCTGCCCACGTTGAAGGTCTAACAAACACTTCTGAGCCCATATCTCGCTCTCTACACTGAACTGGGCTGAGTCCTACACTTGTTCAGATTAGATCAGTCGCTCAGTCGTGTCCGGCTCTTTGCGAACCCATGAATCTCAGTATGCCAGGCCTCCCTGTCGAACACCAACACCCGGAGTTCACTGAGACTCACGTCCATCCAGTCGGTGATGCCATCCAGCCATCTCATCCTCTGTGGTCCCCTTCTCCTCCTGCTCCCAATCCCTCCAAGCATCAGAGTCTTTTCCAATGAGTCAACTCTTCGCATGAGGTGGCCAAAGGACTGGAATTTCAGCTTTAGCATCATTCTTCCAAAGAAATTCCAGGGCTGATTTCCTTCAGAATGGACTGGTTGGATCTCCTTGCAGTCCAAGGGACTCTCAAGAGTCTTCTCCAACACCACAGTTCAAAAGCGTCAATTTTTTGGCGCTCAGGCTTCTTCACAGTCCAACTCTCACATCCATACATGACTACAGGAAAAACCATAGCCTTGACTAGACGAAATTTTGTTGGCAATATAATGTCTCCGCTTTTGAATATGCTATTTAGGTTGGTCATAACTTTCCTTCCAAGGAGTAAGCGTCTTTTAATATCGTGGCTGCAGT
Organism: Bos mutus; assembly: GCF_027580195.1. Classification (NCBI taxonomy): domain Eukaryota; kingdom Metazoa; phylum Chordata; class Mammalia; order Artiodactyla; family Bovidae; genus Bos; species Bos mutus. The sequence goes on from NW_027220412.1 coordinate 14,690, forward strand.
CACCATCTGCAGTGATTTGGAGCCAAGAAAAATAATGTTTGCCTCTGTTTCCACTGTTTCTTCATCTATTTCCCATGAAGTGATGGGGCTGGAGGCCATGATCTTCGTTTTCTGAATGTTGAGCTTTAAGCCAGCTTTTTCACTCTCCACTTTTATTTTCATCAAGAGTCTTTTCAGTTTCTCTTCACTTTCTGCCACAAGGCTGGTGCCATCTGCATATCTGAGGTTATTAATATTTCTCCTGGCAATCTTGATTCCAGCTTGTGTTTCTTCCAGTCCAGCGTTTCTCATGATGTACTCTGCATGTAAGTTAAATAAACAGTGTGACGATATACAGCCTTCGCATATTCCTTTTCCTATTTGGAACCAGTCTGTTGTTCCATGTGCAGTTCTAACTGTTGCTTCCTGACCTGCATACACATTTCTCAAGAGGCAGATCAGGTGGTCTGGTATTCCCATCTCTTTCAGAATTTTCCACAGTTTATTGTGATCCACACACTTGTTCAAGACCCTGACAAACACTCCTGTGCCAATATCTTGTTCCCTGCACTGAACTAGGCTGGGTTCAGCACTTTCTGAAGTCCCCTGCAAATGCTCCTGAGCCAACATCCTGGTCCCTGCACTGAAGCAGACGGGGTCCTGCCCTTTTTGAAACCCCTGACAAACACTCCTGAGCCCACACATCAGAAACTGCACTGAACCAGGCCAGAAACTACACATGTTCAAGCCCCCGACCAACTGTTCTGGGCCTGCATCTGACTCAAAGGCTGGTTTCTGGTCTTATTTAAGCCCGCAGCAAGCAATCCTGAGCCCACAAATCGCTCCCTGTCCCTGATCTAAGGTGTGTGCTCCCCTTGTTCAATCCCCCAGGAAACACTACTGAGCCTGCATCTCACTCGCTGCCCTGAACAAGGGTGGGTCCCTCCAAAGTTGAAGCCATGACAAATACTGTTGTGCCAACATCCCAGTCCCTGCAACAAACCAGGCTGTTTCCTTCCCATATCAACCATGACAAACACTCCTAAGACCACATCTTGGTTCCTGCACTGATAGCGGCTGAGATCCTGGCCATATTTAAGCCCAGACAAACACTCCTGACCCCATTTCTCGCCCCTGAACTGAACTAGGCTGGGTCCTACACATGTTCAAGACCCTGACAAACACTCCTTGGCCTTCATCTGACTCTCAGGCTGATCTCCTTCACTACACTGAACTAGGCTGGGTCCAGCACTTGCTGAAACCCGTGGGAAACACTCCTGAGCCCATATCTGGGTCCCTTCTCTGAACCAGGCCAGGTCCTGCCCTTGTTCAAGCACTCAAAAAACACTCCTGAGCCCACATCTCGATCCCTGCACTGATCGCGGCTGGATCCACCCCTTGTTCATCCCAACAGACACTCCTGAGGCCACATCTCAGTCGCTCCAATGAACCAGGCTGGGTCCTGCCTTTGTTCAAGCCCCCAACAAACACTCTTGAGCCCACATCTCAGTTCTTGCACTGAATCAGGTGGGTCCTGTCCATGTTCAAGCTCTTTGTAGAATGCATATATCATATATCAGGACTATAGGATGGCTGGCTTAGCTTGGTCCTCTTGCTGCTTCAGGCCCCACAGGCTTGTGTGATAGGGCAGGCTGGGATGTGTTCTCACATGGAGAACAGTACCACTTTGAAAGGGCCTCAATAGGGTAAATGGCAGACGTGCATGTCTCCGACACCGGTGAGTCATGGAACTTATGGAGAACTGTCTTTAGAGTCTCCCTGGCAGGCATTCGAACAAGGTTCAGGGAGTTCCCTCATGCCAGCAGAGCGGGCCACATTTCTCCCTCTGTGCAAAGTGTGGCCAAGCCACCTCAGGCCTGTGCAGTGTTCACATCTGTCCAGCGAGGGAGGGAGGGTCACACGTCCAATTCTGCAGTTCAGCAGTGACCGCCCACTGTTGGTTCTCAAGGTTGAGAAAGCACTCTCCGAACGTATGGACTAAAACCGTCTAATCTCCCATTGCTGCAACTCAGTCAGGACCAGAAGGGCTTGCAAAGGATAAGCGTCTTTTCTGAGAGCTGCTGTCCAGAGAGTGGCAGACGGCAACAGCACTACTTAGAGAGACAGAGACACACAGACATCAGTGCCTGGTACACACACAGAAGGATTGTCCAAAACAGTGCTATGCCGGAAGCAAAGATAGAGAGACAAAGAGCGAGCTCTGCACCCTAAACCTCTGGTCTCCCTGAACAGTGGAGATCAACGGTAGCAAATGTTGGGGTTTTTCCCTACTCCCCTAGTATCAGGACAGCAACAGGCTCTCTGTCCCATGAAGAAAAGTATCCAGCCACTTGGCACCCCTGCATATCCTTTGGATAGTCAGGGAGAGCTCCCAGCTATTGCCGGTCCCAGGGGACACAGGAGGGTATTGTTTGGATTGTGGAGCAGGAACCCGTGGTTGGAATTTCCAGGGCCAGGTCAATGACAGCGCCTGGGGCTACCCCAGCCACATGCAAAACCCTCTACAATCCTGGTGCAGAATCTGGCCACGTCGGGACACTGGAGCACAGGAACCGTGGAAGATGCCCTCCAGTCTAGGGGCATGTCCATAAGGGTGCCGCCCACTACCCTCTCCGCCCTTGGTCTAGATTTGGGCAAGGAGCCTGTGCTTGGCTCACAGCCTAGGCTCCTGCCTGTTTTACGCTGATGTCCCAGGGCCCCCGTCACCCTGGCCTGGGCTGTCCGGCACCCCTTTCCTTGGCCTCACGCCACCCCCCCCAACACACCACCCCCACCTCCCGACCATCCCCCTCACTCCCCGCCCCCAAAGAGCTAGTGGGCCCCACAGGTTTACTGCAGCCTGGTCACCATTATGCACCATTGTCTGTGCTGTTATATCGTGTCCCTTCACATCTGCCCCAGCTTGGGCCAAGAGGAGCGTGTGAGGCGATCAAAGGAAGGCGGGGCGCCCCGGGACCCTTAGCTGTGAGCCCCAGTACTCAGGGAGAAGCCCCACCCCTCATCCCGACGACCTGCCATCCTGATGCTGTGCGCAGCTGGAACCTTGCAACCACCAGTTGTCACGCCAAGTGAAGAGGCCATCCTCTTTAGGGTGGAGGCAGTGCAAGACAGCCAGACCCTGGTGGACGGAGACGTGGCAGGGATTGGGCGGGAGTTCCGGCTGCTTGCAGAAGACATCATGGAAGAGGTGGAGGTTGTGGCAGATGAGGAGCAGAAACAGTGGTCCTCCCAGGAGCTGGAGGAGAAGACGGTGGAGGAGCAGGGCCAGGACAGGCCGGGAGGTCCGAGTGAGCACCAGGCGCTAGATGTCCTGAAGGCACTGGCCGCCCTGCAGGTGGAACTGAGCTCTGAGTGTGAGCAAAACCACAGGGCCTACCATCAGAGGAGGAAGCATCACTTGGCTTGGGGGAGTGCCATCATCCAGGGCATCCCTGGCTTCTGGGCCAAAACTGTATCCTTTCTGCTGCTCCTTTGGGTCCCTGCTGCTCATGAGGAGGAGGAGAAGGGGCAGGAGCAGGAGGGGGGGGGGGGCGAGGGCACAGGAAGGGCGCTGGAGGCCCCTGAAGAAAATGTGGTCCTGGGCAATTGGCAAGCTCAAAGGCCCAGCAGAGTAGGGTCTGGGCAGGGCTACAGATGTACGTGTTGCAGCCATGCCTTTGAGTGTCTCCTTCAGGCCTGCATCTGAGGAGGAGCAGCACCTGAGGCCTCCAAGTCAGGAATGACCAGAGATGGTACACAAGAGCAGCATCATCACACAGTTATTGCTGTAAATGGGGTGATCCTGGCATATAGCTGAGACATGGGAGTCAGTCATCACACACACACACACACACACACACACACACACACACACACACACACACACACACACACACACACACACACAAAACCCCTTTGCTTTCAAACACAGATTGTCACAGGACTGCAAATCTGACCATGTAAGCAGTGACATGCCACTACCCAGCATACACAGGTCTGGAGGAGAACAGTAGCGGTCAGAAACCAGTCCCTGCTTGGAGAATGCAGACCACCTCAGATGCACACACCACCACAAGGGGCCCAGAGCCATGAGCGTGTCTGATGGTATGGCAAAGCCTGATGACATCAGGGGTGGCCAGGTAACAGGCAGTACCCAGCTCCTTGCAGATGCCTTTTCCAATATCCTTGTTCCACCCCAGACTAGGACTGATGCTCCTGGCTCTTCTTGGCCTGGCATGTAGCTCCCTGAATGGCTCCTTGACCTAAAGCAGATTATGAGCCACCCTCAAGTTTCCGTCATGATCAGCGACCAAGATCAAGACTTTCTCGGCTACATGATCGACTTGAAGATCAGTGAGGAAGACTGAGAAAGGATGGGTATGGGACCTGGCAGGGAGTGGGAAGATCCTGTTAGCCATGTTCCTGTGCTGTGAGACTTTGGAGAGGAGTCCTGGAAGCTGTTAATGCCTGCCTGGGAGGCAAGCTGAGGCCCCTAGAAGTTTGCACCTTTTCCCTCCTCCCTACCCTGGCAGGTGCAGGTGCGGAGCCATCTGCAGTCCCGCTGCAAGCTGATCTTTTCCTTTCAGGACAACCCCTACTTCTTGAACACCATGATCATTAAGGAGTATTACCTTGACATCACTGGTAACACGTGGCTCCCAGGGTGATGAGTGTGGGTGTGCAAGCATGTAGATGATCCACCTGTGGAGTCCACCCCAGTCTCCCGTCTTTCCGCAGGGAACAGGGCATGTCATTCCAGTCCAGTCCCCTGGTTCTGGGACTTTGAATGGGCATCCCCCAGCCACAGTCTGGACACCAGGAGCCTTAATTTTCTCAACTGGCTGTCAGGCCACAATGGCCCAGAATTGAACACGATTGCTGATGTGGGGTTGCTTTGGGCCTGCACACAGGTGATGATTAATGTTGGAGTTCTTGGCTGCTCATGGGAGGGTTCAGGGCCTGGTCAGCCCTGGGTTGACCTTGCTCGTGTTGCCAGCAGCTCATCAGCAATGACATGTGGGACGATCCCCTGAAGTACTACCTCGGGGAGGATGATTCTTCCATCAGAGATAACTGACAGAAACACATGTGGTGAGGCGGTCAGGAGATAGGCCCTGAGAGACAGCCTTATCGTAGCTGGGACACTATCCTTTCCCAAATGGGGATGCTCAGGTTCATGCAAGCTGGCTGCAGAGCCAGAATTTGGGTTATGCATGTAGCAGGTGACTTGCTGAGACTGGGGGCATGGGGGACTCAGTGTGTCCGTGAGTGAAGTAAGTCTCCCTCAAGTCAGCTATGGTTGCAGCACAAGAGTCCTAGGTGATACCTAGGTGATACCCTATTCCACTAGAGTCCTAGAGGTAGGGTGAATTAAGTGTCTGTGTCAGAATCATCCGTCCCTGGGTCCTGCCATCCTCCAGCCTCCTGCTGCTCACTGAGTTTGAGATTAACTGGGCCCTTCACTCCCGCCCCTTACCCTGCGATGGCCTATCATTGAAAGTACATCCTCTTGGTGGTCCCAGTGCACCTGTGTGCTGACTTTGGGATCTTGGGTGAATTTCCACATTCACCACTCGGATCTCACCACCACCACCACACATGCTGCACTCGAAGTGGCTTCAGGCTGCCTTGGGAAAATCCGGATGAATCTGGGGAGGAGGTGGACAGGGAGCCCCAAAGGCAGGACATGGTGCCGACTGACACCATCTCCAACATTGCTGGACATGGGCGTCTTCAGCTCCTGAAATACCTGTGTTCCCTGTTTGCATTTGTGTCCCTATGCCAAGCATGTGTGTATACACGCATGTGCTTGTGTTGGCTGTGTTTCTGTGTGTTTGTGTGTATCCGGCCCAGGGCAGATGCAGAGATGAAGGCGACAGGAGAGGAGGTGCTGAGTAACCAGAAGAGGAGGCACGAGGCGTTCCCAGTCTGAAGGAGTTTGTCGCCATATCTGTGCACTGACCCTGTCCAGGATGGGAATGAAGAAAGGATGGCCAGTGATAACTCCTGACCATGGCTCCAGATATCTGCAATTAGACAAAACACAAAACACGCTCACCATTTCTACTGTGTTGTTGTGTGTGTTTGGACCAGGAAAAGGGATTCATGGTCTGAGGGTTCACTCAGGGCAAATCAGGTAGGGTGGGGCTTTTAAACCACTGCCTGTGGAGCCCTGAGTCTCGGGGGGCCATGGCTGGCCTGTTGAAATGGTGGACATGGCTGTGGCAAGACCCACGATGGTGAGGAGGCTAAGGTCCTTCCGAGTTGGGCAGAGACGTGAAGGAGAAAGAGGCACAGATTGCCTGCTGCACTGGAGACTTGTTCCACACATGTGAGAAGGAGAACTGGGAAGGTCCTGGGCCAGTGCTGCCCAGGAGCAGCCCATCAGCCAGCACACTCCCTCCCTGAGGGTGGCACACACTGTGACACAAAACGGGAGACATGCTAAAGTAAGCTGTACCTGCAAAACCACAGGCATTCTAGGAGAGACAGGATGTGAGTGTGGCATGCCTCCAGGCACTTCCAGCCTGCCTCCCTGGCAGTGCAGAAAGGCGAGGAAAGCACAGGTGGTTGTACGTGTTTGACCCTCTGCCCGGATGAGCCTGTGAGGGAGGGAACGGAGTGAGCAAGGAGTAATTGCATGTCTCAAAGGACCTCAGGAGAGTGGGAGACAGGGAAGCCCCTGGGGGCAGTTTGGGGCCTGCTGGTTTTCAGGGTCCAGGGTCTAGGCAATAGCAGTCCTGCCAAAGATACGCCATGGTGGGTGCTGAAAGTCCTGATGTGAAGTTCTTCTTTCCTCTGGGGTCTTGCCACTGGCTTTGGGGGCCTGAGGGGCAAAAGTGTGCGTCTGCATCTGAGAGAATTCGAGCAGTCTCGCTGAAGCAAAATCTCTGATTTTGTCATAGGGGATCTGAAACCAGGTGATGCTCAGAGGGAAGCTGTGTTCCAGGTGACCGTCTTGGATGCTCCTGGGCCCAAATGGAGGCTGGCTTCCTTGGCATGTGGGCTGTGTAGGCAAGCAGAGATGTGTGACTGTAGGGAGTCCTACCTGGGCCTAATGAGAGCAATTGGAAGAGAGTCTTGACATCTAGCAAATCACTGTGGCCTTGGTGGTTCAAGCCGTCTTGGTGCCTTTGAGATAGAAAAGCTGCTTTCCGCCCAAGGGAGGCATGAGCTGTGGGCCCAGAAAGGGAAGATTTTGCAGGGCATCATCTGTTTGGGGACTCTATGTGCATGGGTAGTGTTAAACAGAAGGGAGGACGTGTAGGAATGCCACCTTACCTTTATGGCCTCAGGTTCCAATCTTTGTATCTGAAGAGACCCTGTATCCATGTGCACCTTTCTCACAACATTGGATAAGACCCAGGCCTATCACAGTCTCTTGGGGCTCTTGGAGGCTCAGGCGTCTCTTTGGCCTTTTCCTGCTACATGGAGATAGCCCTTGGGGGCACATGTAGACAGGTGCACACATAAAGCTACACAGATAGGAAGAACAGAAGGCCTCACTCAGAATGTTGTTGTCCATAAAGGGTGGTAGGCTAGCAAGAGGGGCACAACATTGACAAGGAATGACCTAGATAGGTGCACACCGAGAGAGAGGTTCTCCAAGTCAGCTGAGCCCAAAGGTCCTTGTTTTCTGTCCCCACATGGATCAGGCCAATGTGACTGGTACTGTGAAGCTGTCCAAGGTGATGGGAGAATGCAGAACACAGGCGCATGTCATACAGCTGTTCATGGCAAGTGCTTCCAACCCTGCTTGCTGCTCTGCTGGTCGGTCCGTGTCACTGGCAAATGCCAAGATTTTGTAACCTTTGAGGATAAGTCACAAAGTTAGATGGAGAAGGCAATGGCACCCTACTCCAGTACTCTTGCCTGGCAATTCCCATGGACAGAGGAGCCTGGTAGGCTGCAGTCCAGGGGGTCGCGAAGAGTCGGACATGACTAAGCGACTTCCCTCTCACTTTTCACTTTCATGCATTGGAGAAGGAGATGGCAACCCACTCCAGTGTTCTTGCCTGGAGAATCCCAGGACGGGGGAGCCTGGTGGGCTGCTGTCTATGGGGTCACACAGACTCAGACTTGACTGAAGTGACTTAGCAGCAGTAGCAGCACAGAGTTAGAAGTGCAAGGTGACATGATTAATTAACAAGCGAAAGGAAACAACCAGGAAAAGAAAGTTACTTTTTGTTTGTGAGCACAAAGGTACTTACCAAAATTCATATTCCTAGAGAAGAAAGCTTGTAGTTCTGCACGTGTGCGTTTCCTCTCAGGGATGTTACTGTGTACACACACATGTGTGTGCACACATGGGCATAGAAGTCCCTGCCAGTGTGCTTGTGAGTATGAGCTTCCGGAATTGACCTAGCCAGGTGATGGAAGTTGGATAGCAAAAACATGAAGGTGTTAGAGAAAGGTACATATGCTCTGGCCAGCAGAAGCACTGAAGCCAGGGATTCGATCCCCATTATCTCACTGAGCAAACACGTTCTAAGTGGGATCACAGGGGTGCACCCAGGATGTCTGGCAGAAAGTAGAGGCAGGAAAAAAGAGCCTGGGGAATGTGCAGAGAAAAGTCCACTATATCTGCAGTTTATGAAAAGTAGAAATGTACCAGGAAGGAGAAACTGTACTTAATTAATTGAGATATCTAGCTAAGGAGATTTCCAGCCAAACAGCCAAAAGTGCTTCCTGGTTTCTTCTTGCTGCCTATAGTAAAATATAAAGGGAAATTAAAAAAATATATTTAAGAGAAACTATTAAAAAATAAGACAGAACTTGCTGAATTGGAAATTTTCCAGTCTTTTAACATGACAGAGGATGCTAAAATTAATGGCTCTCAAGCAAGGTTCTATCCAGGGCATTGAGATAAGGTGGTCTAAATATAACATTTTATAACACCTATACATCAATTCATATTTATTTATTTATTTTTAATAAACGTGGTCTAAAGATGAGTGTGAGTGTAAAATTCTTTGTTAAGCCTCAGAAAGCTGGAAGGGGATGCTTCATGGCATTATTTAGGCAGGCCAATGCCCTCCAAAGAGTTCAGGGGTGTCACTCAGAGACATTTCAGTCACACAATAAGACTTGTACCAAGTTTCAGGGTGTTATCCCTCAGCTATCTCAGCAGAAAACCAAGACAGAGTAGGCCTTATTATGAAGACATGTGTGATGGTGGCTTTGGAGTGGAGTGCTTTACCATGAAAACCAGTAAGATTATCAGGAGACACACCAAGTTTTTAAGATAACATATTTAAGTTCAGCTTGGACTGAAAGGACCAGCAATAGTACAAAATAAGAGAGCTCTGAACTTCTACCTTCGACAAGCAGGAAGCAGGCTAGGGAGACTGTTTCACTGTAACCATATACTACCCACCTTTCATGCAATGGAATCATGTCAGAGGGCAGAATTAAAAATTCAGAGACTGAAGCCTAGGAAGTTTCCAGGCCTTAAATCCTAATCAAAGGACTGCCAACAAGAACCCGTGGGATTTCAGAACTGCTACTGTTGACTCCCATCTCCCCTCCTCTTTCTGGAACAGGAGTGTCCATGAAGGTTATCTATGCCTGACCCAGCACTGTATGTTGGCTGTGAAAGTGAGCAGATTAACTCATCTCTTTTGTTCACAGATCATCAGGTCTAGAGGAACTACACTTGTATAATTTGATCTGATGTGTTGGAGATGACTTGAGAGTCTCCTGGACTGCAAGGAGATCAAACTAGTCAATCCTAAAGTAAAGCAGTCCTGAATATTCATTGGAAGGACTGATGCTGAAGCTGCAGCTCCAATACTTTGGCAACCTGATTCCAAGAACTGATGCATTAGAAAAGACCCTGATGCGGGAAAGATTGAAGGCCGGGGAAAGGGACAGCAGAGGATGAGATGGTTGGATGGCATCACCAGCTCAATGGACTTGAGTTTGAGCATGCCTCTGGAGTTGATGGTGGACAGGAAACCCTGGCATGTGGCAGTCCATCGGGTCGCAAAGAGTAGGACACAACTGAGTGACTGAACACTTGAGTGTTCAGTGCACCAAGTGCACCCTGGTCCATATCTGGACTTGAATTCGATGACAAGGTCCTGAACTTCAAGTTAATGCTATAATGGATAAATTATTTGAAAGCATTTGCAGGAAAATGCATTTTGGACATACAAGTATGTAAACAATTTGTGGCCATGGGTGTACCATGTGGTTTTAAAGTATGTCCACAAATCCTTTCCTTCAAGGGTGGTCCTTATACTCCCCTTTACATGTAGGCTGGACTTAGTGGCTCACTTCTAATGTTAGAATATTGTAGAAATGAAAATGAAGTGTCTGACTATGACTCTTTAAGTCACAAAAGGCACTGCAGCCTCCTTGCTCATCCTCTTGGATCACTCACTCTAGAAGCCAGCTTAGTCGTATCTTGAGAACACTCAGGTAGCCCAGTAGAGAGGCCCATGGGAAAGAACTGAGGCTTTCTCCCAATAGCCAGCAAGGAAACTGGTTTCAACAGCTATGTGAGTAAGCCATCTTGGAAGGAAATCCACCAGCCCATGTCAAGGCTTCAGATGACGACAATCTCATGAAACCCTGAGCCAGAACCCTCAACTGAATTACTCCTGGATTCCCAACTTTCAGCAGCAGTATGAGATAATATTGTTTTAAGCTGTTGCTTTGGGATAATTTGTTATGCAGCAGTAGTTCATTAATGCACTGCCAACTTTGGTTCATGTCTTTATACCGGGGTGCCTGTCCATTTAGTCTAATCTAAGCTAGATTCTGCTACTTGAGTTTAGAAAACATACTTCACCCTTGATCTGACCACCCTCAGATCAGATCAAATTCTTTATCACTCACCTCAATATCTTATCAGTCTTGCCTAGCCTCAGCAATGATCCTCTCAGTTGAGCCAGAATCCACCGGCACCCTTATGGTCGTCTTAATAAGTTTCCATCCACTGACACCCACTCTGTTGTTGTTCATTGCTTTTCAGTCTCCCAGTCTCTCTTTGCTATCACATGGACCCACCCTGTTCCTTAGCTATAAATCCCAGCTGTGTCCCTGCTGGAGTCAGGCTTAAGCTCACTCTCTCTCCCGTATTATAAGACCCCCGCTGTAGTACTCTTACCTTGAATAACATTTTTCTTACCACCTTTAGGAAGTGTTATGCATCATTTGTTTAACATTTCCAGGTTCTGTTAGTAGGGATTATTCTCAAAGGAATAGTTCTATACCTTTACTTTTTATACTATATTCCTTAGGGGAACAAATTTCTAGAATTAAAACATTTCATGTTTTTACCATACAAACAGAAAATATCTTTTAAAATATATTTATATATCTTAAAAAAATGTAGTAATCTTAAAAGGATGTGTATATAGACATGCCAGTGTATATACACACATACCCTCAGACCTCCAAGGAAAACTTAATTCTCAATAAACTATAAATTAAAACATTCACCTGCAAGAAGTGAAATCTTTGGAATTACCGTGCCAAAAAATCATAGAGAATGAAATTTTAATTTAAAAAATGTATACATAAAACCATTTGGGATTCAGACAAAATAGGTTATTTAAGTAAAAAGATAGGTCAAGCCCTAAACCATCTAGTAAAAAAAAAAAAAAAAAAGAAAGAAAAGAAATAGTCTCATGTAATAACCTATAATGAAAAAAATAAAAAAAAAAAAATAGACATGTATATGCATAACTAAATCACTCTGATATACATCTGAAACACAACATTGTAAATCAAATATATTTCCATAAAATTTGTAAAGAAAGCTTTTAAAATGTATGATTATAAAGAAAAAATCCTAAAGAAAGTAGAAGGTATATATGAATTGAAACAAAAATAAAAAACAACAAAAATAAAACTTGTTGGGATAATAAAACAAGACCTGCTTCTTCGAAAAAAAAAAAAAAAATCAGAAACATTGATACTACTGTAGCCAATCTAATAACGGAAGAGGAGGTTAATTCCAATACTAGAAATAAATGACACATGGAATGGGATTTTGAGATGGTAATATTCAACCCTGAGTGGAATTACTTTTGTTTCAGGAAAGGTCAAGTCAAGCCAAAACCTGGGAAAAGAAAGGGAAGGAAAGAAAGGGGAAGACAGTCATGGGAAGAAAGGAAGAAAAGGAAAGGAAGGGAGAAAGAAAGAAAAGTAAATGTCTCAACAGATGTTGTAAATATCCAATGAAACAATTCTCTTTAAAATCTAAAAACAGAAACAGAAATTTATTAAGCCATATCCTCATTGCCTTTGATGGTACTAAGAACCAGAAAACCCATTTACACATCACTGTTTAGAATTTCTGGACAACACAATAAGATTATTTAAAAAAAAAAACAAACAAAAAAAAATGCTATGTTATTTGTAAAAAGATGGACAGCAGAAATAATTTTTTAAAAAACATTTTATTTTTATAAATAGTAATTTTACTGACAATGTTTTGGCAACATTAATAAAACAATAAATTTTACCTGAAAGAACAAGCAAAGTAGACAAGGAAATTCACCAAAGGCAATAACAAAATAGTCATCTTGACAGATATTCAATACAAAAAAAAAAAAAAAAACAAAGTGCCATTGCCTGAAAAAAATATAGAGATATCAATAGGAAAATAGAGGAAGCTCCTGAAAGAACTCACCTCAGTATTAACTATCTTTGTTCGGCAGGCACAGAAACTTACTCAAGTTAATTTTACGAAGCAAAGCCCTGATGTTATTATCTCTTTTCAGGTTTTTGTGTGTGTGTGTGTGTGTGTGTGTGTGTGTGTGTGTGTGTGTGTGTGAAAATCTAGGAACTTTAGGCTGGACAGGAAAGACGAGTGTAGAGACTTAAAGTGTCTTTAAGGAGGAGAAGGAAAAGGAGGGGTGTGAGGAGGATTTCATTGTGTGATTTGAACAGCATTGGGGAAGCTCAAACAAGGGATATAGCAATGCTCTTCTTCTGGGAAGAGCATTCCCAGAAGAAGAGCATTTGCAAAGTCTTTGGATTGGGAAGAAATTGAATTTGCTTAGGGAAAGCAAGGCCAGTGTTGTCAAAAACAGGGCAGCAGTGGGGAAAATAGTAGAGTAGAATGACAGAGAATGGAAGAGAGGAAGTAGTCAGGGACCATATCACTGGAAACTTTTCATTTGGCAATAAATACAAGTTGTACTCTTTAGGAGCATATTACAGAGCAAACAACAGTAACAGTATTGATAATCCTAAGCAACAATAAAAACATATAAATAAAACATTTCATATTTTTACTATAGAAATAGAATAAAGGAGATAAGAATGCAATAGTCTGCACATTTATACATAGAGTTTTCACCTGAGACCAGAAGAACACACACACACACACACACACACACACACACACACACACACACTCGTTATACAACTAAAAGCAGTTTAAGCTGACACTTAGCAAAGTGCTTTGGCCCAAGCGAACTAACTGGAAAGGCCTAGTAAAATATTCAAAGTGCAAACCAATCAATCAAGCATTGAGTAAATAAATACAATTTACTTGTGTTTGAATTTACACTCAGGAAATTACCTAAAATGGAGACAAGAGACTCACTACAGCTTAGTTATCTGTAGTCCTTCCTCTTTTGTTCTGAGAGGGATGGTAACCCCTTGGTGATTATCACTTTCTAGCATTTTGTGAAAGCTTAGAGGATTTAAATGAATTGGGGGGGGGGGCAGAAAGAGTGGGGAGAGACAAAGAGGAGGAGAAAGGAAGAGGAAATGGAGAGATTTCTCTTGACATAGGTCTACAGCCAAGATTTCAGGTTCCTTGAATGGTGCACAGAGATTCTAGATATCTGTGCCAGAAGTGGAGAAGGTATGGCATTCAACTCCAGGAGGAGACTCAACTCCAGGAACCCACAGAGGAAGCCAAGTGTGCTGATGTTCAGGAACCAATACTTAGAGGGTACACCACAGGTCTGTGAAAGAGCCCTTGGAGATCACACGAAAAAAGGTTTCCACAAGTATAATCACAGACTAGGTAGTTGGGTAGAGTAGAGGAAGGATGATAACTCTATGACCTGATAATTACTGAAATAAATGAGAAAATTCCTGCACATCAGACTGTGTCAAGTAAGATGGAAACCCAGTATTAGTTTGATAAAATGCGAAATTACACAAAGAATTAGCTGTTAACTTTAATACATTCGTGCCCAAGGCAAGATAAGATACAAAACTGAAATCATCACGTGTTAAACTAGGGTAAGACACATGTAACTGGAAAAGGTAAGGAAAAGTTCTATAGAGGGTTTAATCACCCTGGACCCTTTGTATCCACTACATTTACTCTTCTCAGACAACTCCTTTGTAGCTTAAGGGAAAGAGAACTAAATTTAGCTCAATTCATAAACTGAAAAGGTTCCCTGTGTTTGATCCTTTTCAGTTAAAACTATGGGTCCAGTACAAATCAAACTGGATGTCAAGGCTTTTTCCTTTGGGAATCTTAAGTTGCTTTACTACTGTGATGGAGACCGATAGGGCTACTTCACTTTGACTAAAGGCCAGCCAAATGGGAAAGGAGATGGAATGAATCAAATTCCCCTTTTGATCACTCAACAGGAGGTCCACAGGCACCAGGCCTCATTCTATTAACTGTCTCTGCTTCTCCAACTGCAGTCAATGATACACAGGTCCTGCTTGATCCTTGCAGGTGCCTCTCACCTAACAGGCATTTTAATGGTTGGCTTCCTTGACATGTCCCTGGGCTAGGTTAAGACACTCTGAGACAGTGTTCCTTCTGCCTTGGCTCCATGCCTGGAGTGCATGCATGCCTCTTCCTCAACTGGGACAAGAAGCCACAGTTCTCCACTAACTAAATCCCGTGTCTGGTCCAAACTCACATCATAGTTTCTCCATCACCTTCTCCACATCAGGCTTTCGGAACCATTTTATCTTAGAACAGCACAACAGAGGCACTTCACAGAGTTCAGCAGCACACAGGACCATACCATAACAAAGCCATTCCAATCTGGCTATATAGTTAATACTGAGATCTTCAAGGCATGAAAAGAGTTGAAAATTTCATTGCTAAACACTCTACAGATTATATGTATAGTGGAGAAGGCAATGGCACCCCACTCCAGTACTCTTGTGGGAAAAATCCTATGGATGGAGGAGCCTGGTGGGCTGAAGTCCATGGGGTTGCTAAGAGTCGGGCACGACGGAGTGACTTCACATTCACTTTTCATTTTCATACATTCGAGAAGGAAATGGCAACCCACTCCAGTGTTCTTGCCTGGAGAATCCCAGGGACAGGGTATCCTGGTGGGCTGCTGTCTATGGGGTCGCACAGAGTCGAACATGACTGAAGCAACTTAGCAGCAGCAGTAGCAGCAGCAGCAGAGCTTTCGAACTTGCAAATAACATGAAATACCAAAATACGTTGTTACTTTTCCTTTCTCCACCTCTCTCTTTCTCTCTCTCTCTCACACACACACACACAATTTTTACATGTTAAAACACTTATATGAAAAACAGGTACTATATTTTTAAATAACATCTCAATATTTAAACAAAGCTGTACTTCATGTATTTAAAACAAAAACACATAAATTACACATTGGTTGCCCTATATTTGATATTATTGAATAATTCTAAAATTTGAATTTTTTGTTTTTAATGGGGTTTTTAACTTTGACTGAAATACTTGCTTCAGACTTACTGAAAGTAGAATTTTTTTTTTTTTTTTTTTTTTTTTTTTTGCCTCCTACTTTTAGATTTGGGAGATGATGGTTCAGAATCAGATGTGTTCACAGTAATGGATGCTACTTCCACAATCCTGTTGAGGGGTTCCAGTGATACCTGAAAAAAAAAACTCTTGTTTCAGGAGGTAATCCTTCTAGATGCTTAGGCTTCTTAAACATTTGATGACACTGGGTCTTGTGCTGTCTTTTCTCTTTAAAAGTTAAAAACTGTAGCCTACATTTGGAACACTGATGAAAAAACTTTTCCCAGTGCTGTCTATAATGACATATGTATGGTGTTGCAGTTTTAAACATTTGGAGACAAAAGGGGCAAAGTAAACTCTTAATGTTACCATGGTAAGTTCTGAAATGTGCATCCACATCTGCAAAGAATGATGATCTGTAACTGCAAACCTGGCATACATAGGGCATTTCACCAGGCTTATGATTATCTTTCATGTGCTGTTAGAGAACCTGATCTGTCTCAAAGGACAATTCACAGATTTTACAGACTGCAGAGGGCTCCTGGGAAGTATGGACACTTTCAATGTGACACTGCAGCTGGAAGGGAGTAGGAAACTGGCAGTTGCAGTGCTGGCAGGTGGTGTGGTATTTCCAGCTGTCACCTCTCTGCCTCTCAAGCTCCAAATGGTGCTTCATGTGATTCATAAACTTGACATTTTTAGAACTTTCAAGCAGCTGAGGCATTTAAAGGCTGTGTGAGTTTTCGGTTCTGGCTGCCCATCTCCTATATGCTGTCCATAGTAGAAGTCACAGAGTAACACAATCAGATTGCCTTCTGTGGGATCAACAATCTTGTTTTGACTTGCTACACTTGGAAAGTCAATTTTTGTCAGTCCATTTTACCCTAAAGGGCTTATAGGTTTGCAATGGACATTGTCCTTTAGAAAATGTGTTGGATAAGATTCTCCATTCTGAACATGGCTTAATGAGGTATGAACACTGTCTGGTGTGCTTTGCTGAGTAGTCACTGTTTGAAAAATATCTGGAGGGGACAAAGCTAAAGAATGTTCTCCTATAATTCCATCACTGAGTTTAGGCCTTTTGGGATTTGTGCTATTTGTTTCAGAAGTGGAAAGTCACTTTGATACATGAGGACTTTTATCCATAGCTCCTGCATAACTGCTGTTTCTACTGGATGCTGCAATGAACTTGTGAAGGTAATCAAAGGAGAACATAACTCTGAAAAGCTATTAGGCACTATTTGTGGTGAAATATTTTTAGAATCTGCTTTGGACAAAGGCTCAATAATAATAGGATTATCTGTTGATCTTGATTCAGAGACAGAAAGTGGCAAGACAGTCTTTGCTTCTGATGCAGGAGTCACATGATTAACAGGCTGTAATTTCTGAGCATTATCTTTCCTGAAGTGACCATACTTTTTTCTCCTTGAACAAGAATCTGGGGTAACTCTGTTCAGTATGTTTGAAATGACTGGTTTTGGATTTGAGGTCATCCCCACAAAGATCACATCAGCATCTTCATTTACACGTTCCACTCCAAAAAGATCAGTTCAGCCTGTTCATCATCTACTTATTTGATTTCTCCCTTGCTTTTCTGTGGTTCTGGCTCTTGTTCTTTTTCACGTAACATACATGGTCGTTCCATATTTTAAGTACTTTTTTTGTATTCTTGGAGGATGTGGCCACAAGTCCCAGTGCTTCCTTGAAATAAACTGCCACCTAAGTATAAATATACTACATATTATTTAAGTACAGAAAAATGTGCTATTTGTTTGTCTCCAAAACTCTAAGGTAGTTATAAACACCCTTATCTTACAGATAAAGACATTTAGCATCAAAGAGACTAAATGACAGCTGAAAAACCTATGACTACAAGTCTACATGACTCGAGAATCGTAGCTTTGTCCCATGTTGATTTTAATATTTTCTATTTAAAGAAAGAAAGAAAGAAAAAAACCCCACCACTGTTCATTAGGTCAAATCACATGTAAAGGACAATTTTTTTTACAAAAGCACTATTTTACAGTGTTTAGAAATATGGACTTTGGAGTCAAAGAAGATTAACCTGGAATTCTAAGTTAACCACACACCAGCTGCATCTTTTTCAGCAAATGTATAATTTTTAAATGCGTTTCCATATCTTAAAGACAAACAAGCTTATTTCCTAGACTTAAGGTTAACAACTCCTTTTTTTAAAGCATCAGCTATTCAATGGCATCTTGTTTTGTAGGAAAACTGAAAAAAAAAAAAAAAAACCCTTATCTTAAATGCACATTACAACTGATTCACAAATACTAATTTCATAAATATTAATACAGAAAATAGGGCACAAATTCAAAGTATATAGTATCTCTACATAGTTAGCAAACAGCATAATTCGATGTCAAGCACTTAACACAGGCCTAGGAAATTGAGAATGAACTCTCTTGATAATCTCACCCCAAATCCACACTGATACATCCTAAATTTCTCCCTCTAATCCTGACTAAACTTAAATCCAACAATGCTTTATCCTTCACTCCACATGTCTCTTCCCCATAAGCAGGCAAAATGAGGTCAGTATTTCTCTAATACCAAGATCAGACAGAGACATCACACACAGACACACAACCAATGTCCCATATGAATACAGATGCAAGAGTCCTCAACAAAACACTGGCAAAAAAACCCTAACAACATATAAAAAAGGTTATATGCCATGACCACGTGGGATTTATGCAGGTATGCAAAGTTGGTTCATTATATGAAATTCAATCGACATTATGCCATTTTAATGCAATAAAGAACAAAAAACATATTTGCCTGCAGAAAAAGCATTTCCCTGAGTCTAGCACCTATCCATAATAGGGGTTAAAAACACTTAATAACTAAGAACAGAAGAGTACTTTCTCAATCAAAGGGTACCTGTAAAAGACCCACAGCTAACATCATACTTAATAATGAAAAACTGAGAGCTTTCCCCCTAAGATTGGGAACAACACGAGGAAGTCTATCCCACACTTTGGCTCAATATTATACTGGCAGTTCTATAACCAGAGCAATCAGGTAAGAAAAAGGAATTATTGTTTTGGTTGTTTAAAAAAAAAAAAAAAAAGCCTTCAGAATGGAAAGGAAAAAGTCAAAGTATATTGGAGATAACATACTTTTATATATAGAAAATCCTGAAGAAACCACAAGTATTAGAAGTAATAAAAAGCTTGCAGAATACAAGATAAATATTTTAAAAATCAAGCAGATTTCTATACAATAGCAACAAACATTTTGAAAAAGAAATTAAGTAAACACTTGACTGTACACTAGCATTAAAAAGAATACTTAGGATGTCAGAAAGAGAAAGACAAATATCATATGGTATCACTTACATGTGGACTCCAAAATATGGTACAACGAACTTATCTATGAAACAGAAACAGACTGAGAGACATAGAGAGTAGACTATGTGATTACCAAGAGGGGAAGGGTGGGGGAGGCATAGATTGGGAGCTGGTGATGAGCAGATGCAAACTATAATGTTAATATATAGAATAGATAAACAAGATCCTACTGTATAGCACAAGGAAATATATTCATAGTTTGTGATAAATAATAATGGAAAAGGATATGGAAAATATTGTGTGTGCATGTGTGTGTATTTACATATGAAGGAAAGGAAAGGTAAAAGGAAAGAAAGGAAAGGACAACTCTTGGCAAGCACGTACAGAAAGTGGATCCTTGTGTGTTATGGGTAGATTTTAAAATGGTGCAACTGCTACAGAAAACAGTATAAAGGCTCCTCAGTAAATTAAAAATAGAACTACCACATGATTCAGCAATTCCACTTCTGGATATAAATTCAAAAGAAGTTAACATGGGGTCTTGAGATATTTGCACAGCCATGCTCAAAGCAGCGCTAATCACAACATCTAAGAGTTGGAAGCATCTAAACGTCCATCAAATGTGATATATACATACAATGGAATATTATTTAGCCATATAAAGGAAATTTTGCCACATGCTACAACATGCATGATCCTTTAAGACATCACCTATAGGAGAACATAGGCCAAACACTCGCTGACATATATCACAGCAGGATCCTCTATGACCCACATCCCAGAATATTGGAAGTCAAAGCAAAAATAAACAAATGGGACCTAATTAAACTTAAAAGCTTCAGCACAACAAAGGAAACTATAAGCAAGGTGAAAAGGCAGCCTTCAGAATGGGAGAAAATAATAGCACATGAAGAAACTGACAAACAACTAATCTCAAAAATATACAAGCAACTCCTACAGCTCAATTCCAGAAAACTAAATGACCCAATCAAAAAATGGGCCAAAGAACTAAATAGACATTTCTCCAAAGAAGACATACAAATGGCTAACAAACACATGAAAAGATACTCAACATCACTCATTATCAGAGAAATGCAAATCAAAACCACTATAAGGGACATTTTCACTCCAGTCAGAATGGCTGTCATCCAAGTCTACAAGCAATAAATGCTGGAGAGGGTGTGGAGAAAAGGGAACCCTCTTACACTGTTGCTGGGAATGCAAACTAGTACAGCGACTATGGAGAACAGTGTGGAGATTCCTTAAAAAACTCGAAACAGAACTGCCATATGACCCAGCAATCGCACTGCTGGGCATACACACTGAGGAAAACAAAATTGAAAGAGGCATGTACCCCAATGCTCATTGCAACAGTATTTCTAATAGCCAGGCCATGGAAGCAACCTAGATGTCCATCAGCAGATGAATGGATAAGAAAGCTGTGGTATATATACCCAATGGAGTATTACTCAGCCATTAAAAAGAATACATTTGCACCAGTTCTAATGAGGTGGATGCAACTGGAGCCTATTATACAGAGTGAAGTAAGCCAGAAAGTAAAAGCACCAATACAGTATACTAACACATATATATGGGATTTCAAAAGATGTAACCATAACCCTGTATACGAGACAGCAAAAGAGACAAAGATGTATAGAACAGTCTTTTGGACTCTGTGGGAGGGGAAGAGGGTGGAATGATTTGGGAGAATGGCATTGAAACATGTATAATATCATATATGAAACGAGTTGCCAGTCCAGGTTTGATGCATGATACTGGATACATGGGGCTGGTGCACTGGGACAACCCAGAGGGATGGTATGGGGAAGGAGGAGGGAGGAGAGTTCAGGATTGGGAACATATGTATACCTGTGGTGGATTCATTTTGATATATGGCAAAACCAATACATTATTGTTGTTAAAAAATAAATAAAAAATAAATTCACTTAAAAAATAAAACATCCAGCCAAAGGAATTAAGCCAGTCATAAAAAAAGACAAATACTGTAAGTTTCCACTTATATGAAATATCTAACATAGTCAAGCAATAGAAAGGAACAAAGTAGAATGATGGAGTCCAGGATCTAGGGAAACAGGGAAGAAAAGAGGAGTTGTTGTTAAATGGGACAGGTGATGGGTATAGTTTCAATTTTGCAAGATGAAAAGGTGTAAAGATATGTTTCTTAACAATATGATAAGGAATTCCATGATAGTTCAGAGGTTAGGACTCCACGCTTTCCTATCAGGGGCCTGGGTAGGGTTCTCAACCAGGAAACTGTCATTCAAGCTGCATAGCATAGCGAAAACTATGACAACAACAATAAAACAACACTGTGTGTGTGTGTGTGTGTGTGTGTGTGTGTGTGTGTGTGTGTGTATTAGTTGCTCAGTCATGTATGAGTCTTTGCTTTCACATGGACTGTAGCCCATCAGGCTCCTTTGTCCATGGGGTTCTCCAGGCAAGAATACTGGAGTGGGTTGCCATTTCTTTCTCCAAAAAGGCTGATGAAAGTATGTGAAATACTTAGCATGTAAAAATGGTTAAAATGGTGAAAATTTAAGTTAGATTTTTTTTTACAACAATTAAAAACTTTTAACAACCAGGAAAAGAATTTGAATAGACATTTCACCAAAAATACTGCTTAACATGATTGAAAGTGAAAGAAATTAAGTCGCTCAGTCCTGTCCGACTCTTTGCGACCCCATGGACTGTCGCCTATCAGGCTCCTCCATCCATGGGATTTCCAGGCAAGAGTGCTGGGGTGGATTGTCATTTCCTTCTCCAGGGGATCTTCCTGGCCCAGGAATCAAACCCAGGTCTCCTGCATTGCAGGCAGACACTTTACCTTCTGAGCCACCAGGGAAGCCCTTAGCAAAATGTAAATCAGTTTCATTGAAATACTACTTCACACACATTAGCTTGGCTATAATCAAAACCAGGAAAAATAACAAGTGCTGCAGAGGATGTGGAGAAAACGAATCTTCATATATTGTTGAAAAATGTTGAAAATATACTGCTGAAATATATTGTTGAAAATATATTGCTCTAAAATGGTACAACCACTTTGGTTTGTCAGTACCTCAAAAATTAAATATATAGTAGCCATATGATCCAGAAATCTCACTCTTTTGTATATATATAAAAAAAAATCCCTGAAACTATTAAGTCCATTCAAAAACAGTGTTCCCAACAGCATTACTCACAAGAGCCACAAAGAATACACCATCCAAATATTATCTATTAATTGATGAATGGATAAAAAATCGTGGTAATTGTTCTCAATGGAGTTCATGTAAGCCATATACCATATTGATGTACCATATACAGCCATTAAAAAAATGCATTGCTATACAGCCAAGAAGTGGATGAATCTTGAAAATACACAAACTAGGGGACTTCCCTGGAAATGTTTAAGTGTTTAAGACTATGCACAGTTTCCATCCCTGGGCAGGGAACTAAGATCCCACATGCCACATAGCAAAATAAATAAATATTTTAAAAGAAAATGTGACATCTGAATAAAGCCAGACACAGAGGTCACACATTGCATGTGGGAGAACTGTAGGTAGAAAAGAAGCAGGAAAGAGAAGCATTCTGTAACGCAAATGAAACATTTTTTTCCAGGGAGGAGGAAATGCACTGCTCTGATAAAGGCTGTCAATAAATTAAATAAAATAACAACTAAAAATTGACCACTGAGTTAAACATTTGGAATTCACTGTTGACTTTGACAAGAGTGAATTTAAAGGAAAATGAGAGACCTGGAGATAACAGATTCTACAAACAACTCTGCAGAAGTCTACCATAAGCAAATATGAAATAAAAAAAGCATAGGCGATGTGTCACCAAAGGACAGATTTTTAATGAGAGGTAAGATTATAGTCATTCTGTTTGCTGATGGGAACCATCCAGAGAAACAGAAAACTTAATCCAGGACAAAGAAGAGACTTGCTAGAATATCACTGAATAAACAAGAATTGAGGTGGCAAGAATACACAGAAGAACTGTACAAAAACAGATCTTCATGACCCAGATAATTAGGGTGGTGTGATCACTGACCAAGAGCCAGATATCCTGGAATGTGAAATGAAGTGGGCCGTAGAAAGCATCACTATGAGAACAGCTAATGGAGGTGATAGAATTCCATTTGAGCTATTTCAAATCCTGAAAGATGATGCTGTGAAAGTGCTGCACTCAATATGCCAGCAAGTTTGGAAAACTCAGCAGTGGCCAAAGGACTGAAAAAGGTCAGTTTTCATTCCAATTTCAAAGAAAGGCAATGCTAAAGAATGCTCAAACTACTGCACAATTACACTCATCTCACATGCTAGTAAAGTAATGCTCAAAATTCTCCAAGTCAGGGTTCAGTAATATGTGAACCGTGAACTTCCTGATGTTCAAGCTGGTTTTAGAAAAGGCAGAGGACCCAGAGATCTAGTTGGCAACATCCGCTAGATCATGAAAAAAACAAGAGTTCCAGAAAAATACATTTATTTCTACTTGATTGACTATGCCAAAGCCTTTGACTGTGTGGATCACAATAAACTGTGGAAAATTCTGAAAGAGATGGGAATACCAGACCACCCGACCTGCCTCTTGAGAAATCTGTATGCAGGTCAGGAAGCAACAGTTAGAACTCATCATGGAACAACAGACTGGTTCCAAATAGCAAAAGAGTAAGTCAAGGCTGTATACTGTCACCCTGCTTATTTAACTTCTATGCAGTGTGATATCATGAGAAACTCTGGAGTGGAAGAAGCAAAAGCTGGAATCAAGATTGCAGGGAAAATTATCAATAACCTCAGTTATGCAGATGATACCACCCTTATGGCAGAAAGTGAAGAGGAGCTAAAAAGCCTCTTGATGCAAGTGAAAGTGGAGAGAGAAAAAGTTGACTTAAAGCTCAACATTCAGAAAATGAAGATCATGCCATCCGGTCCCATGTACTTCATGGCAAATAGATGGGGAAACAGTGGAAGCAGTGTCAGATTTATTTTTGGGGGATGCAAAAGCACTGCAGATGGTGACTGCAGCCATGAAATTAAAAGACACTTACTCCTTGGAAGGAAAGTTATGTCCAACCTAGATAGCATATTCAAAAGCAGAGACATTACTTTGCCAAGAAAGGTCCATCTAGTCAAGGCTATGGTTTTTCCTGTGGTCCTGTATGGATGTGAGAGTGGGACTGTGAAGAAGGCTGACCACTGAAGAATTGATGCTTTTGATCTGTGGTGTTGGAGAAGACTCTTGAGAGTCCCTTGGAAATAGATCCAACAAGTCCATTCTGTAGGAGATGAGTCCTGGGAATTCTTTGGAAGGAATGATGCTGAAGCTGAAACTCCAGTACTTTGGCCACCTCATCCAGAGTTGACTCATTGGAAAAGACTCTGATGCTGGGAGGGATTGGGGGCAAGAGGAAAAGGGGATGACAGAGGATGAGATTGCTGGATGGCATTACTGACTCGATGAACCTGTCTGAGTAAACTCCGGGAGTTGGTGATGGACAGGGAGGCCTGGCGTACTGCTATTCATGGGGTCACAAAGAGTTGGACATGACTGAACAACCGAGCTGAATTGACCCTTAGAAAATGGCCAGGTATGGCATGCCAACAAACAAACAAACAAACAACAACAACAACAAAAACGGGCGCAAAACACATGTCAGGAAGGAAACATCTACAGGTAAATACTTAGTCAATGCTTAGAAAAAAGCCTCTGGAAATGTGCCTCATTTGCTCTATTATCAGTGAATTGTAAAGTCCATGTCTTTCCCAAAGTGAAATGAAAAATTCAAAAAGCTAAGCAGTGAATTGAAATAAAAGGAATGAGAGTAAAGCCATGTAGAAAATGGGTGAAAAGACTGATTTGCTCATGATCTAAATGTATTTGAGAAGAAGATGATTAAAATCCCATTCTGTGCATTCAAGATGATGTATGGAAGTTTCAAAAAGGCCTTATTGTCATGAAATGAGGAAGAAAAACTCCAGAACATTTTGTGCCATTTGACTGTGGCCCAGGTTGAAGTTCACTTGAGATGACTTCAGAAAATGAGTCATGGGATTCAAATCCTGTAAACTCCAAAAAGCAAGCACCATGTCAATCAAGCAAATGCCCAATGAGATGTTTTTCTGTGAGTCCTCTGCAAATTGCCAATTTCATTTCTTTTTCTGCTCATGATTCCAAAAAGGAGAAGTCCAATGCCATTGAGATGAAAGAAAAGATGAACTAAATGGAGCTCAGATTCAAAAATAATGATTGATTTGTTGAAAAAACAAATTCTGATTTGCAGAAAGGGACATGAAACTCATTGAATGATGGGATGATGAGATTAGTAAAAGAAAGGAAAAAAAAAAAAAAAAAACAAGAACAAAAAAAACCTCTGATTTTTCTCCTTTGTTGCTTGGTCCTACAATGGTTTGTCAATTTTATTTATCCTTTCAAAGAATTTTTGATGTGCAAAAAGAAAGATTTCTTTCCTTCTACTAAGAATTATCAAGATTGGTATTTGAAATTACAACAAACAAACAGGTTTTGGGAATTGTGTTTTGTGCAAATTTTGATTTTCTTTTTTGATTTCTTCTGTGAAAATTCCTGAGACACAAACCTGACATGTGATGGTGAAATGCTGGCAAAATTAAATGGTTAATTTCTCCCAAAAAAACAAATAAAACAAATCTGACATTAGTAGTGACCTTCTTTGTCTCTTTTCACAGCCAAAGTTATCAAACCTCTGCTTTTTGTTATTTTGGAAAATCTTTTCCAGCCCTTATCAGTGAACATGCCAACAACAAACAAAAAACAACAAACAAAGTAACAAAATGGGTTCAAATTTATACACCATTTTGGCAGAAAAAAGCTGGTTTGGTGGGCAAGAATGAAAACAAACAGGTAAAATTCCCTCCAAGAAAGAAAATCAAATTTGTTGGAATTTGATCTTTGTTAAAGTAAAAATGGGAACTCTGTTTGTTTCTTCTTGGGTGATTAAGGAAGTTTTCAAAATCTCCTCAAAACTTTTAAACTATGATTGAATGTTGTAAAAATATTGTCCTCTCTGAGAAACAATTCAACATTCTATCTTCTAAACTAAAAAATGATGCATTATTCAAAAGTTAAACATCTTCTCAACAAGCAATTTATCTGTGATTCTAGATTTTGGATCAATTTCACTATCATTAGAATTCTTTATCAGGTGACTACAATCCTCCATTCCTCTGTCTCTTCATCTTGTTTAAATTGTTGAAGGAGTTCTCTTTATAAGTTTGTACAGATCAAGGTTTCCTCTAGGAAAATGTCAGTGTTCTGATGGGTGGACACCAAAGGAGTGCCTCAGCCACAGGTAGCAACAAACAAAAAAATCAGGTTGTCGGATAGTCCTCAGAGGCCAGACCCAGTCCCAGGTGAAAGGAGAATAAAAAAACCTTAGCAAAGATACAATAGATAAACAAAAGAATCCCACAGTCTGCAATCAACAGATCGTGTATTTGAGCAATCAACAGATCGTGAAAACACACAACACACCCCACCTCTACAAACATACCCTGGAGCAGCAGTCACAATGCCCAAGAGATGAAAGGAAAGAGAATCGCTGGCTGCAAATTAAAAGAGAAACATATGGGACATAGAGACACAATAAATATGAGTCTGACATTATTATGAAAAAAAAAAAAAAAAAAAAAAGCCATTTGCAGGAATATGCAGAAACCTAGAGCGAATCACAGTAAGTAAAGAAAGGCAGATTAAAGAGATATTACAACATATGCCTTCCAGAAGGGATTAAAAAACATATTGATGGGATGAGTACCCAAGGAAAAGTGAAATGGACTTACACTCCTGGTAAGAAAATTACAGTTGGCAAAGGGTTTTGGTGGGTGAGAGGCCAACAGGTCAAGGCTGGAATAGACTTATACCCACAAATACCTATGCAATTCATAATCCACATGGACCTCCTGTATCAAGAGATATGTACTCAATAGATTCCAAAAGATACCTCTGACAATAACCAGAGCTAAATTCCTCCAAGTGTCTATGGAAAGGAAGGTGGAACTGTTTCTATGCAACAACTACAACGGTGTTAATAGTCTTAAAAAATATATAGTTTCGCTTAAAAAAAAAAAAAAAAAAAAATCAAAGAGTAAACAACCAAAACTTTTGGTGACTACCTGTGTCTCATTTTACTCTCATTTACAACCAGACTTGGGAATAACACAGAGGCTGCTGTTACCATGGGTACAAGAGGAGGGAATGAAGAAATGCTGTCACCTTGTGGACATTTTCTCTAACAGCAACCTTAAAATTCTTGCTGATGGCCACAATATTCACAAGGGTGCTGAGCTCTAACTGATATCCACCCTTAACAAATTTTCAGGGTTCACAGAGGGGAAAATAAGTAAAGTAAACTTGGGAGAAGCTAACAGGAAGAGGATATGAACAGCTAAACATAATTCCGTGTTTCTTTAAAAAAGCACATGACACATAGGGTGAATTCTAAGAGATACAGACATCTAAACTCTGAGGACATTATCACCTCCGCCTGAGCATGGAAAAGGGCCACTGTCAAATCCTGGACATGGCATCAATGGCAGAGTAGGAGTAGTACAGTGGACGCTTTAAGGTAATGCTTTAATGGACCTGGTAAGAGCCACTATGGACATGACTAGAAAGGTGCACTCCCATGAAAGAAAAATAAATAAATAAAGAGGTCATGACAGCATGGTAAATCAGATCCTCTCCTGCAGTATTTCAGACATGAACAGATTTCAAACACCACACACCCCAAACTAGATCCTGCTGCATCATTCAGAACATCAAAGCAATGAAAGGTAAGATAGTGTACTTGGATAGAGGAATGGATAAAGAAGTGTGATATAGGTCTGGAATGAAGCTTTAATCAGGACTGAAATTTGAAAGTAGGCCCTCTTCACCGATAGAGAGAAATCCAGAGATCATCACACTAAATGAAGGAACATTTCAAGAAATATCATGGGATACATTGGAGTGGTGGGATACAGAAATCCACTGCAGTGTGTGCCCACACAAATGTGATGTGGACATCCAAACTGGCAAGAAACTTATGGTAGCCAAGGACCTTGGTGGATGGAAGGGATAAATCTGGAACTTGGTATTAATTTCTTCCCACAGATACATATTAAATACAAAATCCGTATAAACCTATTGCAGCAAGAGTGGTAGACAAAACAATTTCTAATAATATGTAGGGAAAAGCAAGCACCGCTGAATACATAATGTCATCTCAGTGTTTCAGAACAAGAATCTGTACATGTAAAACCAACTCATCCTTGTCTTCAACTTAAAGAGAATATGAGCACTTACTTCAAAGATCCAAAAGTGAGGATACATCAGGTTTCATGGCATCCTTTGGCTCATTCTGCTCTAATGTACTCCCAGGCCTGACAAAAACACTCAGACATCACAGGCCATCCTAAAAAGGAGCAAATAATAAAGCCTTGCAGCATAGAGTTTTCTCTGTAACAGCAGCCTTAAAACTATCACTGATGGACATCTGATATACACAAGGTCCTATTGCTGGACTTGATATGACACCTACCCTTGAACATGACAGTAGTCACTCATCAAAAAAAAAAAAAAAATAAATAAATAAGTGAAAAAGAAATACAGGACACTCTTAAGAAGAAAATATCAACATTTAAATACAGCTCAAACTGCTTGGAAAAAAAAAAAAAAAAACAGACTCACTTAATATTCCAAAGGCTTCTGAGCTTTAAATATATCTGTCTTTAGAGGAGAACATAGACAAAATACTCTCTGACATACATCACAGCAGGATCCTCCATGACCCACCCCCCAGAATATCGGAAATAAAAGCAAAAATAAACAAATGGGACCTAATTAAACTTAAAAGCTTCTGTACGACAAAAGAACTATAAGCCAGGTGAAAACACAGCCTTCAGAATGGGAAAAAAAATAATAGCAAATGAAGCAACTGACAAACTAAACTCAAAAATATACAAGCAACTCCTACAGCTCAATTCCAAAAAATAAATGACCCAATCAAAAAATGGGCCAAAGAACTAAATAGACATTTCTCCAAAGAAGACATACAGATGGCTATGAAACACATGAAAAGATGCTCAGCATCACTCATTATCGGATAAATGCAAATCAAAACCACAATGAGGTACCACTTCACACCAGTCAGAATGGCTGCGATCCAAACGTCTACAAGCAGTAAATGCTTGAGAGGATGTGGAGAAAAGGGAACCCTTTTACACTGTTGGTGGGAATGTAAATTTGTATGGCCACTATGGAGAACACTGTGGAGATTCCTTAAAAAAAAAAAAAAAAAAAAACTAGAAATAGGACTGCCATAGGGCCTAGCAATCCCGCTGCTGGGCATACACACTGAGGAAACCAGAAGGGAAAGAGACACGTGTACTCCAATGTTCATCGCAGCACAGTTTCTCATACCCAGGACATGGAAGCAACATAGATGTCCACCAGCAGATGAATGGATAAGAAAGCTGTGGCATATATACACAATGGAGTATTACTCAGCCATTAAAAAGAATACATCTGAAGCAGTTCTAATGAGGTGAATGAAACTGGAGCCTATTATGCAGAATGAAGTAAGCCAGAAAGAAAAACACCAATACAGTATACTAACACATATATATGGAATTTAGAAAGATGGTAATGACAACCCTGTATGCGAGATAGGTAAAGAGACACAGATGTATGGAACAATCTTTTGGACCCTGTGGGAGAGGGAGTGGGGGATGATTTGCGAGAATGGCATTAAAACATGTATAATATCATATTAGAAATGAATCGCCAGTCCAGGTTCCATGCAGGATAAGAGAAGCTTGGGGCTGGTGCACTGAGATGACCCAGAAGGATGGTATGGCTAAGGAGGTAGGAGGGGGTTCAGGATGGGGAAAATGTGTACACCTGTGGCGGATGCATGTTGATGTATGGTGAACCACTACAATAGTGTAAAGTAAAAAATAATAAGAATAAAATAAATAAATACAGAAATACAGAAATGAAAACAAAAAACCAAAATTGCTAACTCTTTTGTGTGGATGAAAAATGTCAAATAGCACACCATATCTGGAAGAAAATACCAACAGGTAAATACAGTTCTCAGTATTTATTTAAAAGCACATGAAATACACTCATTATAGTGAATTACTAAGAACTCTTTTAGCTTCACCTTTTTGTGATCCCGGAGACCATAGCCCAACAAGTTCCTCTGTCCTTGGAATTTTCCAGGCAAGAATTCTGGAGTGAGTTGCCATTTCCTCCTCCAGGGCATTTTCCCAAATCACATCTCCTTTGACTCCTGCCTTTGCTGAAAGATTCTTAACAACAGTGCCACCTGAGAAGCCCAGTGTATTACATAGATAATCCAACTATGCTAATGAGTTATCACCTCTGAGTAGTGAAAAAGTACCAAATACTATACAGAGAAGACATGGTAGAGAAACATTGTTAAAGGGGAATCTTTATGGTACTAGTGAGATATATTTGGTAGGAGTCATTATAAATGTCACTACTAAGTGCCCTTTTTTTTTTTTAATTTAATTTTATTTTTCAATTTTACAATATTGTATTGGTTTTGCCAAATATTGAAATGAATTTGCCACAGATATATATGTGTTCCCCATCCTGAACCCTCCTCCCTCCTCCCTCCCCATACCACCCCTCTGGGTCGTCCCAGTGCACTAGCTCCAAGCATCCAGTATTGTGCATCGAACCTGGACTGGTAACTCGTTTCATACATGATATTTTACATGTTTCAATGCCAGTCTCCCAAATCTTCCCACCCTCTCCCTCTCCCACAGAGTCCAGAAGACTGTTCTATACATCTGTGTCTCTTTTGCTGTCTCCTTTACAGTGTTACTGTTAACATCTTTCTAAATTCCTTATATATGCATTAGTAAACTGTATTGGTGTTTTTCTTTCTGACGTACTTCACTCTGTATAATAGGCTCCAGTTTCATCCACCTCATTAGAACTGATTCAAATGTATTATTTTTAATGGCTGAGTAATACTCCATTGTGTATATGTACCACAGCTTTCTTATCCATTCATCTGCTGATGGACATCTAGGTTGTTTCCATGTCCTGGCTATTATAAACACTGCTGCTATGAACATTGAGGTACACGTCCCTCTTTCCCTTCTGGTTTCCTCAGTGTGTATGGTGAGCAGTGGGATTGCTGGATCATAAGACAGTTCTATTTCCAGTTTTTTAAGGAATCTCCACACTGTTCTCCATAGTGGCTGTACTAGTTTGCATTCCCACCAACAGTATAAGAGGGTTCCCTTTTCTCCACACCCTCTCCAGCATTTATTGCTTATAGGTGTTTGGATCGCAGCCATTCTGACTGGTGTGAAATGGTACCTCATAGTGGTTTTGATTTGCATTTCTCTGATAATGAGTGATGTTGAGCATCTTTTCATGTGTTTGTTAGCCATCTGTATGTCTTCTTTGGAGAAATGTCTATTTAGTTCTTTGGCCCATTTTTTGATTGGGTCATTTATTTTTCTGGAATTGAGCTGTAGGAATTGCTTGTATATTTTTGAGATTAGTTGTTTGTCAGTTGCTTCATTTGCTATTATTTTCTCCCATTCTGAAGGCTGTCTTTTCACCTTGCTTATAGTTTCCTTTGTTGTGCAGAAGCTTTAGAATTTAATTAGGTCACATTTGTTTATTTTGCTTTAATTCCAATATTCAGGGAGGTGGGTCATAGAGGATCCTGCTGTGATGTATGTCGGAGAGTGTTTTGCCTATGTTCTCCTCTAGGAGTTTTATAGTTTCTGGTGTTACATTTAGATCTTTAATCCATTTTGAGTTTATTTTTGTGTATGGTGTTAGAAAGTGTTCTAGTTTCATTGTTTTACAAGTGGTTGACCATTTTTCCCAGCAGCACTTGTTAAAGAGATTCTCCTTAATCCATTGTATATTCTTGCCTCCTTTGTCAAAGATAAGGTGTCCATATGTGTGTGGAATTATCTCTGGGCTTTCTATTTTGTTCCATTGATCTATAATTCTGTCTTTGTGCCAGTACCATACTGTCTTGATGAGTGTGGCTTTGTAAAAGAGACTGAAGTCAGGTAGGTTGATTCCTCCAGTTCCATTCTCTTTCTCAAGATAGCTTTGGCTATTCGAGGTTTTTTTTGCATTTCCATACAAATTGTGAAATTATTTGTTCTAGCTCTGTGCAGAATACGGTTGGTAGCTTGATAGGGATTGCATTGAATCTATAAATTGCTTTGGGTAGTATAGTCATTTTCACTATATTGATTCTTCCAATCCATGAACATGGTATATTCCCCCATCTATTAGTGTCCTCTTTGATTTCCTTCACCAATGTTTTATAGTTTTCTATATATAGGTCTTTAGTTTCTTTAGGTAGATATATTCCTAAGTATTTTATTCTTTCCGTTGCAATGGTAAATGGAATTGTTTCCTTAATTTCTCTTTCTGTTTTCTCATTATTAGTGTATAGGAATGCAAGGGATTTCTGTGTGTTGATTTTTATATCCTGCAACTTTACTGTAATCATTGATTAGTTCTAGTAATTTTCTGGTGGAGTCTTTAGAGTTTTCTATGTAGAGGATCATGTCATCTGCAAAGAGTGAGAGTTTTTACCTCTTCTTTTCAATTTGGATTCCTTTTTTTTTTTTTTTCTCCTCTGATTGCTGTGGCCAAAACTTCCAAAACTCTGTTGATTATTAATGGTGAAAGTGGGCCCCCTTGTCTTGTTCCTGACTTTAGAGGAAATGCTTTCACTTTTTTTCACCATTGAGGATAATGTTTGCTGAAGGTTTTTTTGTCTTATATAGCTTTTTTATTATGTTGAGGTATGTTCCTTCTATTCCTGCTTTCTGGAGAGTTTTTATCATAAATGGATGTTGAATTTTGTCAAAGGCTTTCTCTGCATCTTTTGAGATAATCATATGGTTTTTGTTTTTCAATTTGTTAATGTGGTGTATTACATTGATTGATTTGAGGATATTGAAGAATCCTTGCATCCCTGGGATAAAGCCCACTTGGTCATGATGTATGATCTTTTTAATGTGTTGTTGGATTCTGATTGCTGGAATTTGTCTTTTCAAGAATACGAGAGACTGAGCATATGACCTGGCAGCTCCACTCCTAAGAGTATGTATTAAAACAAAACAAAACAGATTTTGAAAAAAACATGTAACTCAACCATGTACTGCAGGGAGATCAACAACATCCTATAATGGCACCACACTCCGGTACTCTTGCCTGGAAAATCCCATGGACGGAGGAGCCTGGTAGGCTGCAGGGCATGGAGTCGTGAAGAGTCAGACAGGACTGAGCGACTTCCTTTTCACTTTCTACTTTCATGCATTGGAGAGGAAATGGGAACCCACTCCAGCGTTCTTGCCTGGAGAATCCCAGGGATGGGGGAGCCTGGTGGGCTGCCGTCTTGGGGTCTCACAGAGTAGGACACAATGAAGCAGCTTAGCAGCAGCATCAGCATACATGAAAAATCAGGCTTCCCTTGTGGCTCAGCTGGTAAAGAATCCACCTACAAAGCAGGAGACATGGTTTCGACCCCTGGGTGGGAAGATCCCCTGGAGAAGGAAAAGGCTACCTACTCCAGTATTCTGGCCATGGGCCGTATAATCCATGTGGTCGCAAAGAGTCGGACATGACTGAGTGACTTTCACTACCACTACTATACATGAAAATCAAGAAACTGATGCAGCCACTATTGAAAACAGTAAGCAGGTCTTTTATAATAATAATTATTTTTTTCCTTAAGGGTAATTGCTTTTCAGAGTTTCGTTGCTTTCTTTCAAACCTCAACATGAATCAGCCATATGTATACATATATTCCTTCCTTTTGAACTACCTGCCCATTATCTCCTTCCTTGGTATAGAGTTTTTTTATACTCTAAAAATACAGTTACTATATGATCCAACAATAACACTACTGGGCATATATCCATTAAGATGAAAACTCCCATCAGAAAAGTGATATGCACAACAGTGTTTATAGTAGCACAATGTACAGTAGCAAAGACATGCAAACGACCTTAAGGCACTTAAATATGTGAGTGGATAAAGACAGATATATTATGCATACAATGGAATATTATCCATAAGAAAGAACGAAATAATGCTATTTTTTCCAACATGGATGGACCTAGAGATGATCATACTAAATAAGTCAGAGAAAGACAAGAGGAGCTTAGGTGGGTTCAGCTCACCTTGACACATCCTTTGGACCTCAGTTGATGGGAGATCTTCATCTTTTCCTCCTGGGTATCTAGAGTCAGCTGTTCCAAGAATGATGCTAAAACTGAAACTCCAGTGCTCTAGAGCCTTCCCAGTCACCTTAGTAATTTTGAAGACTCGCAGTGGTCTACTTCAGAGCCCCTGAGTACCCCTATATATACCCTTCCCCAGGTGGCCACACCCTTACACTTTATGAGGTCAGCAAGCCACTTGCACAGCTAATGGAGGCCCTGGTGAGCCTTGACCTCACAAAGCCTCATCCTGACACCTCTAGGGGAGTATGGGGAGCAAGTCAGAGAGCGTTGACCTCTCCCGATTCTTTTAACCACACCCTCTAGCTTCCTAGAGTTTTGGGCCACCTTTAAAATTTCTTATTTTACATGTTCTTTGTCCAGAAGCTTAAAAGGGAAAATTTACATAACTTTTTTTGTAGTAAAACTCCTGCATGACTGAATAGAAAATAAACACGGAATTATAAAATGACAATTGAGAAATATTTGGAAGACAGCTGACAAATGACTCATTTACCTCATTTATGCAGAGTCCGAAGTTAAAATAAGAAAAGATGAAAAACCCAATAGAAGAGAATTGTGAAAAAAACAAGAATAATTAAAAAAAAAAAAACATACAAATTACCCTCCCCCGAAAAAAGGAAAATTACCAAAAATCAGGAAGAAATGTCATACCTACCTGGTAATAAAATAAATGCAAACGAAAACAATAATGGATTATGATTTCTCACCATGAAAACTGCCAAAGTTCAATGACAAAGTTGAAATATACCAAATTTTTCCTCCAAATGGACGATGACAAATTGGAAAAGGAGTGTTTCAGCAGTGTTGTGAGCGCATAGTGTGACGCAACTTTCTGAAGGACAATATGACATTATCTAGTAAATTTATAAATACATAGAGCCACTTGGCAAGACCCTGTTTGGAATGTCCATTTCAGAAATATTTCTGCAATTTCACCTAGATTATATATCTAATGCTCATTGAAAAAAAAAATTTTTTTTCCCCATTATCCTAGATAATTTCTTTGGTATACTTCCCCACACTGTCTTTCCCCATGCAACCCCTGTTCTCAGTTCTGTTATTGTAGATTACATCTTCTTGTTTTAGAACATCCTTTAAATGGAGCCTAGAGTATGTACACATATACACATGTAGTTGCTTAACAATGTTGTGTTACATTCTGCTGTACACAAATCACACTAGGTGTACAAGTGTATAAACATAACCTCTTTCATTTAATTTTCTTCTAAATTTAGGTCATCACAGAGCATGGAGGGCAGTTCCCTGTGCTACACAGATAGTTCCCATTAGTTATCAAGGCATTATTTTTAAAAATATGCAAATGGCTACGTAGCCCAGTATCAAAAACAAACAAACAAACAAAAAACACCTTCGTAACAAAACAGGCAGATCTAAATAGTCATTTCCCAAAAGAAATCATACAGATGATGAAAAAACACTTGAAAAGAGGCTACGTTCAGGTTAGACACTCAGTCGGGTCCGACTCTTTGCGACCCTATGGACTTCAGCAGGCCAGGCCTCACTGTCCATCACCAACTCCCGGAGTCCTCCAAACTTATGTCCATTGAGGCAGTGAAGCCATCCAACTATCTCATCCACTGTCGTCCCCTTCTCTGTCTGCCCTCCATCTTTCCCAGCATCAGGGTCTTTTCAAATGAGTCAGCTCTTCACATCAGGTGGCCAAAATATTGGAGTTTCAGCTTAAACATCAATCCTTCCAATGAACACCAGGACTGATCTCCTTTATAATGGACTGATTGGAACTCCCTGGAGCCCATGGGACTCTTAAGAGTCTTCTCCAACACCACAGTTCAAAATCATCACTTCTTCAGTGCTCAGCTTTCTTTACAGTTCAACTCTCACATCCATACAGGACTACTAGAAAAAACATAGCCTTGACTAGATGGACCATCGTTGGCATAGTAATGTCTCTGCTTTTTAATAAGTTGTCTACGTTGATCATCACTTTCCTTTCAAGGAGTAAGTGTCTTTTAATTTCATGGTTTCAGTCATCACCTGCAGTGATTTTTGAGCCCCCCAAAATAAAGTCAGCCACTGTTTCTGCCATTTCCCCATCTATTTGCCATAAAATGATGAGACCATGATCTTCATTTTCTGAATGTTGAGCTTTAAGCCAACTTTTTCTCTCTTCTTTCACTTTCATCAAGAAGCTCTTTAATTCTTCTTCACTTTCTGCCTGCAGAAAGGGTGGTGTCGCCTGCATATGTGAGGTTATTGATATTTCTCCCAGCAAACTTGATTCCAGCTTGTGCTTCCTCCAGCACAGGGTTTCTCATGATGTACTCCACATATGAGTTAAATAAACACGGCAACAATATACAGCCTTGATGTGCTCCTTTCCCACTTTGGAACCAGTTTGCTGTTCCATGTCCAGTTTTCACTCTTGCTTCTTGACCTGCATACAGATTTGTCAAGAGGAAGGTTAGGTGGTCTGGTATTTCCATCTCTTTGAGAATTTCCTACAGTTTATTGTTATTCACACACTCAAAAAGGCTGTGGCATAGTCAATAAAGAATAAATAGATGTATTTCTGGAATTCTCTTGCTTTTTCACGACCTGACAGATGTTGGCAATTTGATCTCTTGTTCCTCTGCCTTTGCTGAAACCTCCTTGAACATCTGGAAGTTCATGGTTCACGTATAGCTGAAGCCTGGCTTGGAGAATTTTGAGCACTACTTTACTAGTGTGTGAGATGAGTGTAATTGTTCTGTAATTTGAGCATTCTTTGACATTGCCTTTCTTTAGGATTGGAAGGAAAACTAATGTTTTCCAGTCCTGTGGCCACTGATGAGTTTTCCAGATTTACTGGCATATTGAGTGCAGAACTTTCCAGCAGCATCTTTGAGAATTTGAAATAGCTCAACTGGAATTCCATCACCTCCACTAGCTTTGTTTGTAGTGTGGCTTCCAAAGGCCCACTGGACTTCATATTCCAGGATGTCTGTCTCTAGGTGAGTGATCAGACCATTGTGATTAAATGGGTCTTGAAGATATTTTTGGTACAGTTCTCCTCTTAGTGTTTTCTGCTTCTGTTAGGTCCATATCATTTCTGTCATTTATTGAGCCCATCTTTGCATGAAATGTTCCCTTGGTATCTCTAATTTTCTTGAAGAGATCTCTAGTCTTTTCCATTCTTTATTTCCTTCTATTTCTTTGCACTGATCACTGAGGAAGGCTTTCTTATCTCTACTTGCTATTCTTTGGAACTCTGCATTCAAATGGATATAGCTTTCCCTTCCTCCTTTGCTTTTGGCTTCTCTTCTTTTCACAGCTATTTGTAAGGCCTCCTCAGACAGCCATTTTACTTTTTTGCATTTCTTTTTCTTGAGGATGGTCTTGGTTCCTGTCTCCTGTACAGTGTCATGAACCTCCATCCATAGTTCATCATCACTATTCATTAGAGAAATACAAATCAATACTACAATGTGGTATTCCTTCACGCCAGGCCGAATAGAGAGCAACAAAAATTCTACAAGCAATAATTCCTGGAGAGAATGTGGGAAAAAAGGGAACAATCTTGCACTGTTAGTGGGCATGTAAATTGGTACTGCCACTATGGTG
Organism: Bos mutus; assembly: GCF_027580195.1. Taxonomy (NCBI): domain Eukaryota; kingdom Metazoa; phylum Chordata; class Mammalia; order Artiodactyla; family Bovidae; genus Bos; species Bos mutus. The sequence continues at coordinate 52,537 of NW_027220412.1, forward strand.
AAGAGTATTGCTGCTCCTTTAAAAACTAAAACATATAATCACCTTATGACCTACTCCTGGGCATTTTTTCTGGAAAAAACCTTAAAACCAAAAGATTGATGCACCCTAATGTTCATTACAGTATTATTTCCTGGAGGCACGACATGCAACATTTTTTAATTATAGCAAAAACGGAAAAAAAAAAAAAAAAAGAATAAAAAAAGTATAAAGCAAGCAGTCTCTAAAGATGTGGTCAAATTACTCAGTATTTGTAAAAGGAAAATCTTCAGTATAAGTAAACAAAGCAAGAACCACATATCAGAACCAAGTTATATGTTAAAATTCAAATAACAGAAAGTATTTTATAGTGAAAGAACTAACACACCCTGGTATTTTATCTCTCCAGCTCAGGAACTCAGAATTACTTTTTTTTTGTTTTTAAATAAATTTTATTTTATTTTACAATATTGTATTAGTTTTGCCAAATATCAAAATGAATCCGCCACAGGTATACCTGTGTTCCCCATAGTGAACCCTCCTCCCTCCTCCCTCTCCATACCCTCCCTCTGGGTTGTCCCAGTGCACCAGACCCAAGCATCCAGTATCATGCACTGAACCTGGACTAGCGACTCATTTCATACATGATATTATACATGTTTCAATGCCATTCTCCCAAATCTTCCCACCCTCTCCCTCTCCCACAGAGTCCATAAGACTGAATATTTTTTCATACCCACATATACTCTGGAGAGTCTCTTGGATTGCAAGGAAATCAATCCAGTCAATCCTTAAGGGTATTACTCTTGGATATTCACTGGAAGGACTGATGCTGAAACGTCAATTCTTTGGCTACCTTATCTGAAGAACTGACTCATTGGAAAGGCCCCTGATGCTGAGAAAGATTGAAAGCAGGAGGAGAAGCAGACAACAGAGGATGAGATCATTGGTTCACATCACCCACTCGGTGCATCTGAGTTTAAGCAGGCTTGGGTAGTAGGTAATTGGACAGGGAAGCATGGCATGCCACAGTTCATGGAGTCGCAAAGAGTTGGACTCGACTGGGCAAATTAAGTGAAGTGACAGATACATATAAAATCCTTATACAGACTCAAAATGGACATACTATACCAAGAGTGATTTATAAACACTTTTTAATAATATATTTTAGAAAATAACCATAGATGAATAGCTCTATGTATGGTTAAAAAGATACAGGAATATGTACAGTTACAACAATAAGGCCATTTGAGTCAACATGCAAGGTCTGAGAGCTGATCATACTAAATGAAGTGAGGCACACAGGGAAACATATATACCAAATAATATCATAATATCCAAATGTGGAATCTAAGATATGACACAAATGAACATATGTATGAATCAGAAAGACACTCATAGACATAGAGAATAGACTTACAACTTCAGGGCAGAGAGAATTGGGGGAGAAATGGAGTAAGAGACTGGGGTTAAGAGATAGAAAACAAATTGTATGGAATGGATTGACAAATTCCTACTCTAGAGCACAGAGGACTACATTCAGTATCCAATTATAAATCATAATCAAATGTGATTTAAAAAAATATATATATATAAATATATATATATATATATATATATATATATATATATATATATATATATATATATATATATATGTCTTCCCTGTCAGTCCAGTGGTTAAGACTGCAGATTTCCACTGCAAGGGATGCAGGTTCAAACCCTGGTCAGGGAACTAATTCCACTTTGCTGCACAAAAAAAAAAAAAAAAAAAAAAAGAGAGAGAGATTAAATAAAAGAATGTGTGTGTGTGTGTATATATATATATCTCCACACTCAACGTATACATATGTAAATATATGTCTATAACTGAATCACTTTGCTGTAAAGCAGAAATTAACACAAAATTATAAATGGACTATACTTCAGTTCAAAAGTAGCATGACTGAGGAAAGAAAAAAGATTGCTATATTTCATTGTGTGTAAAGTTAATATCCAAAGAAAATTGCTGTATACAAACACGGCTGACTACTTAATGGCAGGCTTGCTGAGATACTTAAGGAGACACATACTGAAATGCACCAAGGAAAAAGATTGATTGTTGATTGGAAAGAGGGATGGACAAATGGATAGATAGGTGACAAAGAAAGTTGATAAATCGGTTACAAAACCAGGCTTCTATGTATGCTGTGTAAAAAGAGACACACCTGAAACCAAGGGGCATATACAGAGTGAAAGTGAAGGACTGAGAAAAGGTATTTCATGCAAAATGTGAGCAACAGGAATCAGGAGTAGCAATACTCATATCAGATAAAATAGACTTTGAAATAAAGGGTGTGGAAAGAGACAAAGAAGGCCACTACATAATGGTCAAAGGATCAATCCAAGAAGAAGATATAACAATTATAAATATATATGCACCCAACATAGGAGCACTCAATACATAAGGCAAATGCTAACAAGTATGAAAGGGGAAATTAAAAACAACACAATAATAGTGGGAGACCTTAAGACCCTACACACACCTATGGATAGATCAACCAAACAGAAAATTAGCAAGGGAACACAAACTTTAAGTGATACAATGGATCAGTTAGACCTAATTGATTTCAAAAGAACGTTTCACGCCAAAGCAATGAATTTCACCTTTTTCTCAAGTGCACATGGAACATTCTCCAGGATAGATCACATACTGGGCCACAAATCTAGCCTTGGTAAACTGAAAACAAAAATCAAAATCATTTCAAGCATCTCTTCTGATCACAAAGCAGTAAGATTGCATGTCAACTACAGGGGGAAAGAAACCATGACAAATAGAAACATATGGAGGGTAAACAACGTGCTTCTGAATGACCGACATATAACAGAAGAAATCAGAAATGAAATGCAAATATGCATAGAAACAAATGAAAATGAAAACACAACACATACAAATGGCTGTGAAAAGAAGAGAAGAGAAAAGCAAAGGAGAAAAGGAAAGATATAAACATCTGAATGCAGAGTTCCAAAGAAAAGCAAGAAGAGAAAAGAAAGCCTTTTTTCAGCGATCAATGCAAAGAAATAGAGGAAAATAACAGAATGGGAAAGACTAGGGATTTCTTCAAGAAAATAAGAGATACCAAAGGAACATTTCATGCAAACATTGGCTCGATAAAGGACAGAAATGGTATGGACCTAACAGAAGCTGAAGATGTTAAGAAGAGGTGGCAAGAATACACAGAAGAACTGTACAAAAAAGATCTTCATGACCCAGATAATCACGATGGTATGATCACTGACCTAGAGCCAGACACCCTGGAATGTGAAGTGAAGTGGGCTTTAGAAAGCATCACTACGAACAAAGAGAGTGGAGGTGATGGAATTCCAGTTGAGCTATTCCAAATCCTGAAAGATGATGCTATGAAAGTGCTGCACTCAATATGCCAGCAAATTTGGAAAACTCAGCAGTGGCCAGAGGACTGGAAAAGGTGTTTTCATTCCAATCTCAAAGAAAGGCAATGCCAAAGAATGCTCAAACTACGGCAAAATTGCTTTCATTTCACACGCTAGTAAAATAATGCTCAAAATTCTCCAAGCCAGCTTCAGTAATATGGGAACCATGAACATGCTGATGTTCAAGCTGGTTTTAGAAAAGGCAGAGGAACCAGAGACCAAATTGCCAACATCCGCTAGATCATGGAAAAAGCAAGAGAGTTCCAGAAAAACCTCTATTTCTGCTTTATTGACTATGCCAAAGCCTTTGACTGTGTGGATCACAAAAAACTGTGGAAAATTCTGAGAGAGATGGGAATCCCAGACCACCTGATCTGCCTGTTGAGAAATTTGTATGCAGGTCAGGAAGCAACAGTTAGATCTGGACATGGAACAACTGACTGATTCTAAATAGAAAAAGAAAAAAAAAAATAAATAGAAAAAGGAGAACGTCAAGGCTTTATATTGTCACCCTGTTTATTTAACTTCTATGCAGAGTAAATCATGAGAAACGATGGACTGGAAGAAACACAAGCTGGAATCAAGATTGCCGGGAGAAATATCAATAACCTCAGATATGTAGATGACACCACCCTTACGGCAGAAAGTGAAGAGGAACTCAAAAGCCTCTTGATGAAAGCAAAAGTGGAGAGTGAAAAAGTTGGCTTAAAGCTCAACATTCAGAAAACGAAGATCATGGCATCCGGTCCCATCACGTCATGGGAAATAGATGGGGAAACAGTGGAAACAATGTCAGACTTTATTTTTTGGGCTCCAAAATCACTGCAGATGGTTACTGCAGCCATCAAATTAAAAGACACTTACTCCTTGAAAGGAAAGTTATGACTAACCTAGAGAGCATATTCAAAAGCAGAGACATTCCTTTACCAAAAACATTCGTCTAGTCAAGGCTATGGTTTTTCCTGTGGTCATGTATGGATGTGAGAGTTGGACTGTGAAGAAGCCTGAGTGCCGAAGAATTGATGCTTTTGAACTGTGGTGTTGGAGAAGACTCTTGAGAGTCCCTTGGACTGCAAGGAAATCCAACCAGTGCATTCTGAAAGAGATCAGCCCTTGGATTTCTTTGGAAGGAATGATGCTAAAGCTGAAGCTCAAGTACTTTGGCCACCTCATGCGAAGACTTGACTCATTGGAAAAGTCTCTGATGCTGGGAGGGATTGGGGGCAGGAGGAGAAGGGGAAGACATAGGATGAGATGGCTGGATGGCATCACTGACTCCATGGGCGTGAGTCTCAGTGAAATCCGGGAGTTGGTGATGGACAGGAAGACCTGGCATGCTGCGATTCATAGGGTCGCAAAGAGTTGGACATGTCTCAGCGACTGATCTGATCTGATCTGATCTGAAGGGAAAGGTTCATAGAAATACAAACTTACCCTAAGAAACAAGAGAAACCTCAAATAAATGACCTAACTTTACACCCAAATCAACTAGAAAAAGAAGAAGTGAAGAATCCCAGGGTTAGAAGAAGGAAAATGTAATAATAACAATTAGGTGGTATACTCGTTTTCACTATATTGATTCTTCCAATCCATGAACATGTTATATTTCTCCATCTATTAGTGTCCTCTTTGATATCTTTCACCAGTGTTTTATAGTTTTCTATGTATAAGTCTTTAGTTTCTCTAGGTAGATATATTCCTAAGTATTTTATTCTTTCCATTGCAATGGTGAATGGAATTGTTTCCTTAATTTCTCTTTCTGTTTTCTCATTATTAGTGTATAGGAATGCAAGGGATTTCTGTGTGTTGATTTTATATCCTGCAACTTTACTATAATCATTGATTAGTTCTAGTAATTTTCTGGTGGAGTCTTTAGGGTTTTCTATGTAGAGGATCATGTCATCTGCAAATAGTGAGAGTGTTACTTCTTCTTTTTAATTTGGATTCCTTTTATTTCTTTTTCTGCTGTGAGTGCTGTGGCCAAAACTTGAAAAACTATGTTGAATAGTAATGGTGAAAGTGGGCACCCTTGTCTTGTTCCTGACTTTAGAGGAAATGCTTTCAATTTTTCACCATTGAGGATAATGTTTGCTGTGGTTTTGTCATATATAGCTTTTATTATGTTGAGGTATGTTCCTTCTATTCCTGCTTTCTGGAGAGTTTTTATCATAAATGGATGTTGAATTTTGTCAAAGGCTTTCTCTGCATCTTTTGAGATAATCATATGGTTTTTATTTTTCAATTTGTTAATGTGGTGTATTATATTGATTGATTTGAGGATATTGAAGAATCCTTGCATCCCTGGGATAAAGCCCACTTGGTCATGGTGTATGATCTTTTTAATGTGTTGTTGGATTCTGATTGCTAGAATTTTGTTAAGGATTTTTGCATCTATGTTCATCAGTGATATTGGCCTGTAGTTTTCTTTTTTTGTGGGATCTTTGTCAGGTTTTGGTATTAGGGTGATGGTGGCTTCATAGAATGAGTTTGGAAGTTTACCTCCCTCTACAACTACCCAAAGCAACTTATAGATTCAATGCAATCCCTATCAAGCTACCAACAGTATTCTTCACAGAGCTAGATAAATAATTAAACAATTTGTATGGAAATACAAAAAAAAAAAAAAAAAAAAAACTCAAGTAGCCAAAGCTATCTTGAGAAAGAAGAATGGAACTGGAGGAATCAACCTACCTGACTTCAGGCTCTACCACAAAGCCACAGTTATCAAGACAGTATGGTTCTGGCACAAAGACAGAAATATAGATCAATGGAACAAAATAGAAAGCCCAGAGATAAATCCATGCATATATGGACACCGTATCTTTGACAAAGGAGGCAATAATATATAATGCATTAAAGACAATCTCTTTAACAAGTGGTGCTGGGAAATCTGGTCAACCACTTGTAAAAGAATGAAACTAGAACACTTCTAACACCATACACAAAAATAAACTCAAAATGGATTAAAGATCTAAATGTAACACCACTATAAAACTCCTAGAGGAGAACGTAGGCAAAACACTCTCTGACATACATCACAGCAGGATCCTCTATGACCCACCTTCCAGAATATTGGAAATAGAAGCAAAAATAAACAACTGGGACCTAGCTAAACTTAAAAGCTTCTGCACATCAAAGAAAACTCTTAGCAAGGTGAAAAGGCAGCCTTCAGAATGGGAGAAAATAATAGCAAATGAAGCAACTGACAAACAACTAATCTCAAAAATATACAAGCAACTCCTACAGCTCAACTCCAGAAAAATAAATGACCCAATCAAAAAATGGGCCAAATAAATAAATAGACATTTCTCCAAAGAAGACATACAGATGGCTAACAAACACATGAAAACATGCTCAACATCACTCATTATCAGAGAAATGCAAATCAAAACCACTATGACATACCATTTCACACGACTCACAATGGCTGTGATCCAAAAGTTTACAAGCAATAAATGCTGGAGAGGACGTGGAGAAAAGGGAACCCTCTTACACTGTTGGTGGGAATGCAAACTAGTACAGCCACTATGGAGAACAGTGTGGAGATTCCTTAAACAACTGGAAATAGAACTGTCTTATGATCCAGCAATCCCACTGCTAGGCATACACACTGAGGAAACCAGAATTGAAAGAGACACATGTACCCCAATGTTCATAGCAACACTGTTTATAATAGCCAGGACATGGAAGCAACCTAGATGCCCATCAGCAGATGAATGGATAAGAAAGCTGTGGTACATATACACAATGGAGTATTACTCAGCCACTAAAAAGAATAAATTTGAATCAGTTTTAATGAGGTGGATGAAACTGGAGCCTATTATACAGAGTGAAGTAAGCCAGAAAGAAAAACACCAATACAGTATACTAAAGCATATATATGGAATTTTGAAAGATGCTAACAATAACCCTGTGTACGAGACAGCAAAAGAGACACTGATATATAGAACAGTCTTATGGACTCTGTTTCAGAGAGAGAGGGTGGGAAGATTTGGGAGAATGGCATTGAAACATGTATAACATCATGTATGAAATGAGTTGCCAGTCCAGGTTCGATGCACGATACTGGATGCTTGGGGCTAATGCACTGGGATGACCCAGAGGGATGGTATGGGGAGGGAGGAGGGTTCAGGATGGGGAACACATGTATACCTGTGGCAGATTCATTTTGATATTTTGCAAAACTAATACAATTTGTAAAGTTTAAAATAAAGTAAAATTTAAAAAAACAATTAGGGCCGAAATACATGAAAAAAAGCAAAGGAAACTATAGCAAAACTCAGCAAAATAAACGCTGGTTCTTTGAGAAGATAAATAAAATAGACAAACCATTAGCAAAACTCATCAAGAAAGAAAGGGGGGATAATCAAATCAACAAAATTAGAAAGGAAAATGGATAAATCACAGCAGACAACACAGAAGTACAAAGGATCATAAAAGACTACTATCAGCAGCTATAGGACAATAAAATGGACAACCTGGAAGAAATGAACAAATTCCTAGAAAAGTATAACAATCCAAAACTGAACCAGGAAGAAATAGATAATCCCAACATACCCATCACAAGCATGGAAAGCAAAACTGTAATCAAAAATCTTCCATCGAACAAAAACAAAGCTCAGGACCAGATGACTTTTCACCCTCATGGTTACCCTGGACACCTGGAGAGAACAAGAGAGGGAGCACAGAATGCCACTTGTTTGGGGAAGAGGGTGAAGATGGATAGGAATGATAGTTTCAGGAAAAGTGTGACCAGAGAAGGGCTATGTGCCAGGCCAGTAGAGGGCAGGGGGTCTCATGGGGCGGTGTCAATGGGCAAGAGGAGCTTGGATGGGTGCAACTCACCTTGACACTTTTGTGGACCTCAGTTGACAGGAAGACTTCATCTTTTCCTCCTGGTTGCCTGAAGTCAGCTGTTCCATAAGTGCTCTAGAGCCTTGTGGCTTCTGAGTCTCTTTAGTCATTTTGAAGACTCCCAGTGGTCTGCTCCAGAGCCCCTGAGCACACCTCTATATACCCCTCCCTAGGATCCACAGCATTATGCTTTATGAGATCAGCAACTCACTTCCCCAGCCAATGGTGGCCCTGGCTGAGAATTGACATCACAAAGTGCAATCCTGATACCTCTAGGGCAGATTGGGGGGCAACTCAGATGATTTGATGGGGGGGGGAATGCATCATTTTTAATGGCCCTTAGGAGCCCTCCAAACTCACCTGTCATCCTCATCTCTCTAAGTCAACTGTGTTGTGTCACAAGGCAGGGAGCATGTGTCTCCTCCAAACCTTGACCCACAGCCACAGTATCGAGGCTTTGATTCTGTTCTCTCCCACATTTCGCCATCACCTAGACTGTAATATCTTGCCTAAATTACCTCCATGATAATTAGGCTGTATTGAAGTGTCTGTGGAAATGAGAATCATCCCACCTTCCTCCTACAGTTCAGTTCATTCTCTCAGTCGTGTCTGACTCTTTGAGAGGTGGTCTTAAAGCACTTTCAAGACCATTTAATTCTGGGCCACCTCCCAGAAGCTTTTTCCATCCCACCTCCTTTGTTCTAGCTTCCATTCAGACACTGCTGTCTTCAGACTGTGAGACTGCACTGAATACACTTGCCCTTTCTCCACATGGAGCTGTCTTGCTTCAAGTCTTGGACTCATGGTCACCTCACTATGTGTAAAAAAAATGGTTCCCCAAAGACGTGCACATGAATGTTCATAGCAGTCTTATTTCTAATAGTCAAAAAGTTGAGATGAACAAGATGGCAGAGTGGTAGTTGCAGGAGGAATACACCTCTCTCCTTGGACACATCAGGAATACATCTTCAGACACAGAAGTGCTTGCAGAACACCAGCTGAGAGCTGACAGGAGTACCTGACCAGTGGCAAAGAATGTATAGAACCACAAAACTTGGTAGGATGAAGGAACTAGGGGGAAAAACAGGAGTGTTAATAGGTCTGAACCTGCCCTTGGTGGGTGGGAGAACTGAAGTAGGTTTCCACTCCCCACATTGGAGTAATTGCTTGGATCAGAGGAGAAACAGTTAAGGCTGAGAATGAATCAGCTGATCTGTGGCAGCCTACACCAATACATACAATGTATGACATAGCATAATCCATTGGTTTTTGTCCCCTTAAGAGTGTAGCATTCATTAAACATTTGAAAATCCATCAGGATAAAGCAACTTACTAAAGAACTGAAAATGATGACACAGTAGGGTCATCTCGATAAATGCTGAAAAATAATTTGATAAAATCTAATATCCCTGGGTTGGGAAGATTCCCTGAAGTAGGGATGGGCTACCCACTTCAGTATTCTTAGGCTTTTCTGGCAGGTCAGCTCTTAAAGAAAGTACCTGGCATCTCAGAGATCTGGGTCCATCCTTGGGTTGGGAAGATCCCCTGGAGGAGAGCATGGCAACCCATTCCAGTATTCTGGCCTGGAGAATCCCCAAGGCCAGAGGAGCCTGTTGGCCTACACTTCATGGGGTTGCAAAAAGCTGGACACAACTCTGTGACTGAGCACATTCTGTAACATTTTAGCAAACTAGAAA
>NW_027220413.1:0-22374 GCF_027580195.1 Bos mutus
AGACATTAATTTGCCAACAAAGGTCCATCTAGTTAAGGCTATGGTTTTTCCAGTGGTCATGTATGGATGTGAGAGTTGGACTACAAAGAAAGCTGAGCACTGAAGAATGATGCTTTTGAACTGTGGTGTTGGAGAAGACTCTTGAGCATCCCTTGGACTGCAAGGAGGTCCAACCAGTCTATCCAAAGGAGATCAGTCCTGGGTGTTCATTGGAAGGACTGATGGTGAAGCTGAAATTCCAATACTTTGGCCACCTGATGTGAAGAGCTAACCCATTTGGGAAGACCCTGATGCTGGGAAGGATTGAGGGCGGGAGAAGAAAAGGGGACAACAGAGGATGAGATGGTTGGATGGCATCACCGACTCAATGGACATGGGTTTGGGTGGACTCTGGGAGTTGGTGATGGACAGGGAGGCCTGGCGTTCTGTGGTTCATGGGGTCGCAAGGAGTCGGACACAACTGAGTGACTGTACTGAACTGAACTGATTACCAAAGAAAAAAGGTTGAAAAAAATTTCTAACCTTTCAACAAAAGAAGATAGAAATGGAACAAATAAAACCCAATATAATCTAAAAGAAGGATAAAATTAAAAATTCAGATTGGTGAACTCTAAAGCAAACAATAGAAATAACCGTTAAATATAGTTAATTTTATTAATATGATTAATAACATTGATCTATTCCTAGCTTGAATCATCAAGGGAACAATCAATATAATAAAAGAAAACATGAATTATACACATGAGAAAATCATATGCAGATTCTGCAGTGTGAAAATGGTAATAAAGCAATATTATTAATAAATTTATGCTGCTGGGTAACACTATAGAAGTAGACTCACAAAGGGAGAAAGCTGATTAATAAAATTGATCTGTTTCTAGGTAGAAGTATCAAGGGAAAAAAAGCAAAAGCATAAATTATGAGTGGGTTCCATTTCCTTCTCCAATGCATGAAAGTGAAAGTGAAGTTGCTCAGTCGTGTCTGACTCTTCCGATATAAGGAATGAAAAAGTAAACCATGCTACAGATGCTAAAAGGATAATTAAAAAATCATTGGCAAGTTCATGTCACTGAATAAGAGTATAGAAGTCACCCCATACAAGTGGGGAAAATTGATTTTTTTTGACAAAGGTGCAAAGACAATTGAACAGAGGACAGTTTTATCAGGAAATGATACTGGGACAATTGGATATTTATATGCAAATAATTGGAACTTGGCCTAAATCTCACATCTTATATAAAACATTGAATTCAGTCTCCAAATGGATCATACATTCAAATGTAAAACTATAAATATTTTAGAAGAAACCATAAGAGAAAATCTTTATAAAGTAGGGTTAGGCAAAAAGATTTTTGACATGACACCAAAAGTACAATCCATAAAAAATATTAGATTTCATTAAAATGAAAAATGATTGCTCTGTGAAAGTTACTATTAAGAGAATGAAAAAGACAAACCACTGAATGGCAGGAAATGTTTGCAGACTATATTTCCATCAAAAGAGTGGTATTCAGAATACAATGGACTCCTAAACTCAACAGGAAGAAAAACAATCCAGTTGCAAAATGAACAAAAGACTAACACAGGCACTTTACCAAAGAGGATATGTAGTAGGGATAAAAGATTATAAATAAGTATATGAACAAATGTTCAACATCAGTAGCAGTTAGGGAATGTAAATTAGAGACACAATGAGATAGCACTCCACAACTGTCATAAAGGGTAAAACTAAAAGTACTGACCATACCAAGTTCTGGCAACGATGCAGAGAAACTGGATCACTCAGGCATTGCTGGTGGGTGAATGGTATAGTCATTCTAGAAGATGGTACATCACTTTCACATAAACTTAAATATCCACTTTCCTTACAACTCAGCAATCACACTTGTGGTATTAATGCTTGAGAAATAAAAACTTATGTTCATACAAAAATCTGTAGATGAATATTCATGGTAGCTCTATTTGTGATGGCCCTAAACTGGAAACATCATCATTGGGTAAACTGATGAATAAAAACATATTATTTATAGATCTTCCTCAACTTATGATGGAGTTACATTCTAATAAACATTGTAAGTTGAAAATATTGTATTAAGGAGAAAAAGCATTTACTACATCTAACCCTCCAAACATCTTATTTTAGCTTTATTAGGCTCAACAGTTACATTAATTTACAGTTGGGAAAAATCATCTAACACAAAGCTTATTTTATAGTAAAGTATAGAAAAATCTCATGTAATTTATTGACTGCTGAGCTGAGAGTGAAAAACAGAAAGGCTGTATGGGTACAGAAAGGTTGTTTATGCTCCTGATTTTGGGGCTGACTAGAAGCTCAGCTCGGAGAAGGCAATGGCAACCCACTCCAATACTCTTGTCTGGAAAATCCCATGGATGGAGAAGCCTGGTAGGCTGCAGTCCATGGAGTCACTAAGAGTCGGGCACGACTGAGGGACTTCACTTTCACTTTTCTCTTTCATGCATTGGAGAAGGAAATGGCAACCCACTCCGGTGTTCTTGCCTGGAGAATCCCAGGGACAGAGGAGCCTAGTGGGCTGCCATCTATGGGGTCGCACAGAATCAGACACGACTGAAGCGACTTAGCAGCAGCAGAAGCTCAGCTCACTCCCAGCATCACCTGAGAATATCATGCTGCATGGTGCTAGCCCAGGAAAATATCAAAATTCAAAGTATGCTCTCAACCGAATGCATATGGCTTTCTCACCACCATAAAGTCAATAAGCACAAGTCAAACCATCCTTAGTTGAGAAAAGTCTGTAGTGATTAAAAGGAACAGACTACTGAGACATGCAATAAGCTAGACTGATCTCAAGAGTGTTATGCTGAGTGGAAAAAAGTCTATCTCAGAAGGCTGCTTGATGTATAACACATTGGATAGTATGGTTATGATCCATAATGATCCCATACATAAGGTATGATTCTACTTACATGACATTCTTAAAAGGAAAAATATAGAAATGAAAAGGAGATCAGTAGTTGCCAGGGGTGATCAGGGATTGCAGGGGTGAGAACGTGTGCAAAGGGACAATTTTTAGAGTGATGGAAGTTCTGTATTGTCATTTCTGTGACAGTTACAAGAACCCACACATGTGATAAAATTTCATAGAGTTATGCATCAAAAAAAAGTGCCTGTAAAATCAGAGTAAGTTCTGTGTTTTGATAAAAATTTATCAATATCAATTTCTTTATATTTATATCTGTAATTATTCTGTTAATATATATATTTCATTTTATCATGCTACTGCCTAGGCTGCTGTGGGCATCATGGTCTCTTCTACTTAGTTATAAATAATTGCAAACCAGGGCATCAGCTGCCTGTCAGCACTCTGAGGTGAAATGAGACAGAGGAGTAGACATCTCAACTAAATATACACTTTTATTCCTGCATCACTAGTTATCTTGTCCTAAAATTAAAGGACTGGCACTGTTTTAGAGAACTTGTCTGTACTTTCCTTTCTACTTGTCTATTTGCCTTTTGACTATTTTATGTTAATTCTTCCATTAAAACAAAGAAACCAGATGGAAGATTGACAGTTACATTCTACATGATCTTGTAACAGTATACAGAACTTCAGTCCCCAGCTTCTGTGGTATTGACAGGTACTAAGTGTCTGCAGCCTGTAGATACCAAGTTTGGCAGGAGTGCATTATAGCATTGTGTCACAGAAAGATCTGGCATGCTTCTATTGACTTTATTTTACAAAGAGAAAAATAATGAGCCACTAACAAGTGAGACTGAACTCTTTGGGCCAATGACATAGAAAACGTGACATGAGGACAACTCTAGGACACATGATCTAAGAAGTATGATTCTAGTTTGGGAGGCAGCAGGTCTGAATACCCTGATCCTTCTCAAAGTCTAATAAGTAAGACTCAATGTCAGCCTTACAGCTGGAAGACTCCACAAAATACTTTTGTGCAGTCTGGGAACTCACAGTGCTTGAAATAATGGGAAAAGCTGTACAAAAAATATTTTATTCCTGTTATAATTTCATAAAAACATAGATATTGGAATAGATTCTGAAAGTCAGAAGGACTGATTTGTTATTGTTTGATCTTAAAGTAATTTATTTACAGGAAAACCTAACTAGAGCCCTAGAACCCAGTAAACAAGAGATATATTAACTATTTGGATAAGATTGCCTTTCACCAAGAAAGCTGAAGGTCTATGAGCTTCTTAAAAGAGTCATTAGACTCTGGATGGAGGAAAGGAGGCATAGGCTAAGTGATGACCAGTAAATAGATTATAAGAAGGGTTCATGGCATATACTAAATTATGTTTTAAATGGGCTGGTAAAGTTATTCTGCTGAATAATTACCAATACATGTCAACTTGTTTATTCTTCTGTTCTGCTCAACTCAAACCTTTCATGAGGATTGTTTTTTTCAGGTCCCTTTCAGATATGCATAGGTCATTAGTGACCAGGTAATTCATGACCAGAGAAAGACAAGTAGACAAAATAAAGGTTTGTGGTGAGTCAGACTTTTTCTCATCTGTGCACAGACCACGTGGTCTATAAACATGACGACTCCTACTTCCTGTTGGGGGGAGTCACACAGGTACTGGGTACTATGTATTTGGGCTGCCAGGCATTCAAAGACATTGAACTCTCAGCTTGAGGCAGAACTGAGCACATTTGTGCAGGGGAATCCATGCCTCATGCCGCTCTCCAGTCTGCTCTGGGTGTTCCTGGCCGTCACCTTCTCTGGTAGGGATGTTTCCAATCATGGGTGTGAGTGTCTGGGGTGAAAGGCCTGCACACAGACACGTGGAGCTTCACAGGGACTTGGGGAGGAAAGGAGGGTTGGGGAAAAGCATATTTATTATGATTTCAATTTGGGTTTTCTTTGGGTGCCAAATTAGTCTAATTCCTACATTATTTTGTTCACTACTTCAGCTCAGTTTTCTGATTTTTTTCCACAGGATCTGGTGTGGCCCAGAAAGTTATTCAAGACCAGCCATACATAACCAGTCAAATAGGGCAATCTGTCATTCTGAACTGTCAGTATGAATTAAGTCAGAGTGGGTACACGCACTACTCTTTTTTGGTACAAGCAGCTTCCCAGTGGAGAGATGACTTTCCTTATTCGTCAGGAATCTTCTGGCCCAAATGCAAGGAATGGCCGCTACTCTGTAAACTTTCAGAAAGCACAGAACTCCATCAGCCTCACCATTTCAGCCTTACAGCTGGAAGACTCTGCAAAGTACTTTTGTGCAGTCTGGGAACTCACAGTGCTTGAAGTAATGAGAAAAGCTGTACAAAAACCCCAGAGCTTAATAAGAGAGAGCTCCCCTGCTGCAGAACCCCAGTTGAAATGCACACCTGCAGACCTCAGACAAGAAATGGTAATCCTGTGGTTGCTTCATCTGTGGTCTAGATTAGAGGATTTAATTTTAAAGAAAAACTCCTTCCATGTCATTTGGAAACAGGTGTCCAGAGTAACTTTCTACTAATACATTCTCAGTCTTGAATTTTTGACTTTCAAACAATCATACGGAACATGCGTTGTCTAAAGTTGAATACTTGCCCCATAATACATCAAACTGGCAGCTTCACCTAAAGACCCTCACATGACAAACATGGGTCTAGTCATAGTTATCTGGAATCACCATGAAAATCATTTCCTTAGTCCTTTCCTCTTAGACTTTGTGTCACTGAAGTTACAGTCAGAAAAGCAGAACCACTAATGGTGTCGAATAGGAGATCAGTTATTGAGATTAGAATTCAGGCAATTGCTAGAGCTGGAGGAGTCTATACAAAGCTGTTATCTTTGTATCTGGTGTTGAGACTGAATTCACTGTTAGCCAGCAAGAGTAACATTTGAGGGAAAGTTGGGTGCAGACAAAAGCATGGACGAACTGTGATTCATAAGGACATACTAGAACCATGAGGATAATAGAACCTGCATAACACACTAAAACTTGTCTCTCACCTCCTTTAGTGTCTCACAAGAACGAGGGACCTTGAGGAGAAGGTGTCACCTGCTGTTATGCTACATGCATACTTGGCCCAGGACAGAACAGAAGATTTGGAGATCTGGTGGGAAGTGGAAGAGTTGTGTGTCATCAATAAGATGATGTAGTTGATCAGCAGCAACATGTGTGAGTTGCCACAGTGCCTGGAGCCCTGCACCAACCAGCAGAATATAAAAATATGGCTACTTCATGACAAGTACCTTCCAAATAGATTTCTAGATAGTTAGGTTGGGGCAGTACAAAGTTACTGCAATAGCTTAACTATTTAATTGATTTGTTAACTAGGCATCCATCAGTACCTCTTTTAACAACACAACTTTGTCATAAAGTCAACAGGAAAACTATTCTTCCTGCTGATATGATGCAATAATTCCTCATTCAACCAATATAAGTTAACTCCCTCCTGCAAAGATTATACCAAGTTCATTTATCCATTTTTTGGGTGATGTTCTTTCCTCTTCTAGCTGAATCACATTCTTGCATTGAATCCTGTATCTTAATAACTGAGATACAATGAGATATAAGATTAACTTAAATTAGCACATTTTATTGAGAAGGCAATGGCACCCTACTCCAGTATTCTTGCCTTGAAAATCCCATGGACGGAGGTACCTAGTAGTCTGCAGTCCATGGGGTCGCTAAGAGTCAGACACGACTGAGCGACTTCACTTTCACTTTTCATTTTCATGCATTGGAGAAGAACATGGCAACCCACTCAGTGTTCTTGCCTGGAGAATCCCAGGGACGGGGGAGCCTGGTGGGCTGCCATCTATGGGGTCGCACAGAGTCAGACACAACTGAAGTGATTTAGCAGCAGCAGCAGCACATTTTATGTTACTACAGGCAAGCAAATGAGACAGGGGATTTAAAAATAATTAATGTATACATATCAATAACCTCAGATATGCAGATGACATCACCATTATGGCAGAAAGTGAAGAAGAACTAAAAAGCCTCTTGAAGGTGAAAGAGGAGAGTGAAAAAGTTGGCTTAAAGCTTTCATTCGGAAAACGAAGATCATGGCATCTGGTCCCATCACTTCCTGGGAAATAGATGGGGAAACAGTGGAAATAGTGGCTGACTTTATTTTTCTGGGCTCCAAAATCACTGTAGATGGTGACTGCAGCCATGAAATTAAAAGACGCTTACTCCTTGGAAGAAAAGTTATGAGCAACCTAGATAGCATATTGAAAAGCAGAGACATTACTTTGCCAACAAAGGTCTGTCTAGTCAAGGTTATGGTTTTTCCTGTGGTCATGTATGGATGTGAGAGTTGGACTGTGAAGAAAGCTGAGCACTGAAGAATTGATGCTTTTGAACTGTGGTGTTGGAGAAGACTCTTGAGAGTCCCTTGGACTGCAAGGAGATCCAACCAGTTCATTCTGAAGGAGATCAGCCCTGGGATTTTTTTGGAAGGAATGATGCTGAAGCTGAAACTTCAGTACTTTGGCCACCTCATGTGAAGAGTTGACTCATTGGAAAAGACTCTGATGCTGGGAGGGATTGGGGGCAGGAGGAGAAGGGGACGACAGAGGATGAGATGGCTGGATGGCATCACTGACTCAATGGACGTGAGTCTGAGTGAACTCCAGGAGTTGGTGATGGACAGGGAGGCCTGGTGTGCTGCGTTTCATGGGATCACAAAGAGTCAGACATGACTGAGCAACTGAACTGAACTGAACTGAATGTATACGTGAATATATTCATATCAAAATGAAAAAACATTAACATTTTTTTGTTACTGCAAATGACCACATAACTGTAGCTGGTATTTATAACTACTTCTGTTATCCATTCCATAACCTATTTGCTTATATATAGGAAGCACCTCCACTCACTGCTGTATTGAATTCCTATACAACAAGCACCTTATTCAGCAGCAATGTTATGTAAAATGCTATAAAGATGAATAAGGAATTCTGCAAGAGGGCCATCATGGTTTTGGCAGAAGTTTGCAAGACATTGAAGAAGAATCCCAGGGTCTATTTAAGTGGAAATAATCTTTCCAATACTCATGGAAGATTGATATATTGTATTCTGGGAAATATCATTTGAATGATACCTGTTTTCTTATCAGAAGCAATAGCAGTCACCCAAAGAAAGCAGTTCTACAGTTCTTAAAGAAAACAGACAAAACTTTCAAGCTAGCTTCTTATGAACACGAAAGTGTATTTTTAAATAGTCTTTATTAAAAAAATAACTGCCAAGAGGGTAGAAAGTCAATTCCAGACTGGTAGACCATATTTGCAATGGATATTTCTAAAAAAAAACTCAAGTGCAGGATATATGAAAAGCTCATAAATCAAAAAGAAAAGGAAATAGTTAAACAGAATGGAAAAATCTTGGAGATTCAATTTAGAAATATTATATCCAATAGCCAGTAAACATACAAAAATGACCTTGATTTTATTATTCATTAGAGAAATCAAAATAATACCTACCTCCTCTGGGTGTTCCTTTCGTGTCTTTTCTGCATGCTGAGAGTGTCAATGCATCAGTGTAGCTAGTAGATATAACCCTTAAAATATAGAGAAGAGTAATGAGTCTCCAGGAAAATAAGTGATTAAGTATCTTTCTAGAAACTCCCATCACTGCCCTGATATTGAGGGGAAAAAAAAGGAGTAGAAGGTTACAGAGCTGGACATTGAAGGAAAGGTAGGTTTTAGTAGAAAAAAGAAAGTTGATATTTATTGTGCTTACTATAATTCAGGCAATGTAGGATGCATTTCAGGTTCATTATCTAATTTAAATATCAAAACTCTAATTTTATTGTTCCCAAGTTTTTAATCTGTGAGAAATGCGACATAATTTTTCTAACTGTGATAAGCATCTCTAATTTTTATTGCCAGGCAGTATGTAACATCTTAGAGGGCTTCTAAAGAGAAAGACTTGGACTATGGAGAGGCACTTGACCCCAGGGTGGCTGGATGTCTTAATGGTGGTGACATTTCTGGTTAAAACTGGAAGTTAAAGGGAACAGAAAAGAAGATGCCAAACCATAGGTACAATTGCCCCAGGATCAGTATATGAGGAAATCATCCACTAACCAGTTAACAGTGCTGAATGCTTTGTTCTTGTTCAGTTGCTCAGTCGTGCCCAACTCTGCGACCCTATGGACTGCAGAACGCCAGCCTTCACTGTCTTGCACTGTTTCCCAGAGCTTACTCAAACTCATGTCTGTTGAGTCGGTGATGCTATCCAACCATCTCGTCTTCTGTTGTCCTCTTCTCCTCCTGCCTTCAATCTTTCCCAGCATCAGAGTCTTTTTCAGTGAGTTGTCTCTTTGCATCAGGTGGCCAAAGTACTGGAGCTTCAGCTTCAGAATCAGTCCTTCCAATGAATATTCAGCTGAATGCTTTAGCAAGTTTCTTATGCAATAGTGTCCTAGGAAGAATAAGTGGCTCAGAGAAAGAAGAGATATTATTACTTAAACACTCTAAACATGTTTCTATATCAAGACCTGTGTCCCTTGCCTTTGCCCTCTCTACTGTAATGCTATTACCCAAAACACCTACATAGTGTATCTCTGAACTTCCCTTACATCTTTACCAGAATGTCACCCCTTGGTGAAAGCTTTATCTAAATGTTTCTATTTTCCCTCCTAGAGAATCAGGTTCCAGCACAGTGGATGCAGCAAGCATGAAAGCTGAAGCACTGCCACCTGGTGTCCCACTCAAACACTTTGTGGGGCCTACACCAGCCTCCTTGTTCCCCACAGTGATCATGGGTCAAATTGTGCAGAAGCCCAGTCACCATAGGAGCTGCCATTGCTGAAGCAGTTAGTAAACTTCGGCAATGCAGAAATCAGGAGTGAGGGGATTCAGGAGCACTGGCTGCTTTTTAATCTTTTGCCTGCCAGATGTGAACTTGATTGACTTCAAATGATATATTGAACCTGGAGAGTAATAAGCTACCTTGGACAGAAAGTTTGGAATTGTTGCACAAGGTGGGAGTTTTTTCCTCTGAAAAGTGAATTTTGTCTACTGCTCTGTCTCTCTTGTAGTATAGAAATATGATGAGAAGTGGGAGCAGGACTCAATAATGGGAAAAAAATAAACAATCATAGCAAACATGACTTTGTATATTTATTTAATATTATAATATTAGTAATACACCCAATCTCTCAACATAGCACTCTAATGAACAAACTTCCCATTAACAATAAGAACATGATTAGATACTTATGTGCTGTGTTAGCAGAACACAACAACTTAGGTTATATTTCCAGATCTGCCACTCATTAGTTGAGTGATCTTGGGAAAGTGACTTAATAATTTTTATGCTTCAGAATTCTGTTTTACTAGCTGCAGGAATGCCATGGCTGTTGGAAATATACCTAGGTTGTTCTGCATATAGATCCTCAAGTAGATGTGAAATTGAAACAGACTGTTTAATTTTGATAATTAATAGAGATACAGCCATGCCCTTTTAAATAGCCCTATTAGAATAAACATACTGTCTATGGCAGATGGGTACCAGAGTGTAATGAAGTACATACACCTTCAATAAACATCAAGGTCATGTCAGCTTATCTCTTGTATAGCACCCACATCCATTTCCTCATTTCTAAACTCTTTGCTACTCTTCTAATTCAGCCATTTGGTACATCTTTCTTGTATAACTGCAGGGACCTCTTAGGTTTCTTCCTGGCTTTACTCTCAACTCCTTGAATCTAACTTATACATGACCTGGAGTAACAGGCAAATTTGGCCTTGGAATACGGAATGAAGCAGGGCAAAGGCTAATAGAGTTCTGCCAAGAGAACGTACTGGTCATAGCAAAAACCCTCTTCCAACAACACAAGAGAAGACTCTACACATGGATATCACCAGCTGGTTGACACCAAAATCCGATTGATTTTATTATTTGCAGCCAAAGATGGAGAAGCTCTATACAGACAGCAAAAACAAGATCAGGAGCTGACTGTGGCTTGGATCATGAACTCCTTATTGCCAAATTCAGACTGAAATTGAAGAAAGTGGAGAAAACTACTAGACCATTCAGGTACGACCTAAATAGAACCCCTTATGAATATACAGTGGGAGTGAGAAATAGATTTAAGGGACTGGATCTGATAGACAGAGTGCCTGATGAACTATGGATGTAGGTTCGTGACATTGTACAGGAGACAGGAATCAAGACCATCTCCAAGAAAAAGAAAGGCAAGAAAGCAAAATGGCTGTCTGAGGAGGCATTACAAATAGCTGTGAAAAGAAGAGAAGCGAAAAGCAGAGGAGAAGAGGAAAGATATACCCATTTGAATGCAGAGTTCCAAAGAATAGCAAGGAGAGATAAGAGAGCCTTCCTCAGCAATCAATGCAAAGAAATAGAGGAAAACAATAGAATGGGAAAGACTAGAGATCTCTTCAAGAAAACTAAAGATACCAAGGTAACATTTCATGCAAAGATGGGCACATTAAAGGACAGAAATGGTAAGGACCCAATAGAAGCAGAAGATATTAAGAAAAAGTGGTAAGAAGACACAGAAGAACTGTACGAAAAAGATCTTCACGACCCTGATGGTGTGACTACTCACCTAGAGCCAGACATCCTGGAATGTGAAGTCAAGTGGGCCTTAGAATGCATCACTATGAACAAAGCTAGTGGAGGTGATGGAATTCCAGTTGAGCTCTTTCAAATCCTGAAAGATGATGTTGGGAAAGTGCTGCACTCAATATGCCAGCAAATTTGGAAAACTCAGCAGTGGCCACAGGACTGGAAAAGATCAGTTTTCATTCCAATCCCAAATAAAGGCAATGCCAAAGAATGCTCAAACTACCACACAATTGCACTCATCTCACACGCTAGTGAAATAATGCTTAAAATTCTCCAAGCCAGGTTTCAGCAATACGTGAACCGTGAACTTCCAGATGTTCAAGCTGGTTTTAGAAAAGGCAGAGGAACCAGAGATCAAATTGCCAACATCCGCTGGATCATCAAAAAAGCAAAAGATTTCCAGAAAAACATCCATTTCTGCTTTATTGACTATGCCAAAGCCTTTGACTGTGTGGATCACAATAATCTGTGGGAAATTCTGAAAGAGATGGGAATACCAGACCAACTGACCTGCCTCTTGAGAAATCTGTATGCAGTTCAGGAAGCAACAGTTAGAACTGGACATGGAGCAACAGACTGATTCCAAATAGGAAAAGGAGTACGTCAAGGCTGTATATTGTCACCTTGCTTATTTAACTTATATGCAGAGTAAATCATGAGAAACGCTGGGTTGGAAGAAGCACAAGCTGGAATCAAGATTGCTGGGAGAAATATCAATAGCCTCAGATATGCAGATGACACCACCCTTATGGCAGAAAGTGAAGAGGAACTAAAGAGCCTCTTGATGAAAGTGAAAGTGGAGAGTGAAAAAGTTGGCTTAAAGTTCAATGTTCAGAAAACTAAGATCATGGCAACTGGTCCCATCACTTCATGGGAAATAGATGGGGAAACAGTGGAAACAGTCTCAAACTTTATTTTTTGGGGCTCCCAAATCACTGTAGATGGTGATTGCAGCCATGAAATTAAAAGACGCTTACTCCTTGGAAGGAAAGTTATGACCAACCTAGACAGCATATTAAAAAGCAGAGACATTAATTTGCCAGCAAAGGTTCGTCTAGTCAAGGCTATAGCTTTTCCAGTGGTCATGTATGGATGTGAGAGTTGGACTGTGAAGAAAGCTGAGCGCCGAAGAATTGATGCTTTTGAACTATGATGTTGGAGAAGACTCTTGAGAGACCCTTGGAGTGCAAGGAGATCCAACCAGTCCATTTTAAAGGAGATCAATCCTGGGTGTTCATTGGAAGGACTGATGCTGAATCTGAACATCCAATACTTTGGCCACCTGATGGGAAGAGCTGACTCATTTGAAAAGACCCTGATGCTGAGAAAGATTGCAGGCAGGAGGAGAAGGGGATGACAGAGGATGAGATGGTTGGATGGTATCACCGACTCGACGGACATGGGTTTGGGTGGACTCTGGGAGTTGGTGATGGACAGAGAGGCCTGGCATCCTGCGGTTCATGGGGTCGCAAAGAGTTGGACACGACTGAGCGACTAAACTGAACTGAACTGTACATGACCATAGAGTTATTATAAAATGTATATATAATCTTATCACTTCCTGTTCATCTTTGGGTAATGAGGAACCATTAGAAGATATAAAGATAAAATTCTATATTAAGAAATAAAGACAATGTACAGTTTTCCCCTAAATTACTTCTAGTTTTGTCATTTCCCCCTTTTCCACCACATACTCTCTAACGTACATCAACCACTTTAAAATTCTAACCATTTATAGACATATTAAACTCTTTCCTAAATCAAAACTTTGCAGATGCTGTCCTCTTTGGCTAGAATGAATTTTTCATGTAATCGTGAAAATGAACATGTGTATTCATTATTCAAGGTCAGTTCAGGCAGCAGCATTATTTGTTTCTTATCTAAAATCTCATAGGATAATAATTGTAACAGTTTATTATAAATATTCTTCTATCTGGTCCTCTTTTAAAATTGCTTTGACAAGAATATTAGCGAATAAGGGCTATCTTATACATGTATTCTGCAGAGTCATTTCCTACTAAGTATGTTGAGATCCCTTTTTGCCCATAGACCAAAGCAAAGCTAGGTCTCTTTCTCTTCATTTAACAAATTTCTATTTCTCACCCCAAGATCCAGAGATAACATACAGTAAATACAATGGTGTGAGTTGGGAAAGGGCAACCTTCTCCAGTGGGTGACCATTCTGTCTTGGTTTGCATCCTTCTGTGTAAACTGCAGCAGGGCTCCTAATCTGCATGAAGGTCAGGGAACTGTACAAGCAACCCCAAGTGCTCTCCAGACCCCTTGCTCTTTTAGGATGGGGCAGAAGCCTTCATTAACATAGCATTGCTAGATTTGTCTTCATTTTGGTGTCCAAATCCCACATGCCTGAGAAGAAAAAGTTGTCCCAACAGTGTGCATTTCAAAAAACTTTCTTATCTCATGGTATTTTCATTTTCCAGCCATCCTAAACTTGCTTCTCTCTCTCTTTCCATATTATACAGTAATTCAGATTCAAATTCACTTTTGACTCTGAAAGAAATGTTGAGATTTCTATCATTCATATATTTTCATGACAATTCTGCAAAGACATTAAAAACCCTGTATTGGGATGGAGAGCAGGCTCCCAAATGATATGCCCACATCCTAATCACAGAATCTGTGAATGTGACTTATTTGGACAAAGAGACTTTGTAAAAGTAAACAAAGTTAAGGACAGAAAGATAAGGTCGTCCTGGACTATTCAGGTAGGGCCTAAATCCAGTGACAATTTTTCTTTTAAGAAACACACAGGTGAGAAAGCCTTGTGAGGTCTTCTCGATGGAGAAGGAGGTTGGAAGTATACAGTCACAAGTGAAGGAACACTTGGAGTCACCTAAAGCTAGAAGAGGCACTGAAGAACTCCCTTCTAGAACATTCGGAAGGAGTATGTTTCTGTTGACACCTTGTCTCAGACTTCTGACCTCCAGATTGGTTTAGTCGCTAAGACTCTTGCAGCCCCATGGACTGTAGCCCACCAGGCTCCTCTGTCCATGGGATTTTCCAGGCAAGAATACTGAGTGGGTTGCCATTTCCTTATCCAGGGAATCTTCCCGACCCAGAGATTGAACCCAGGCCTCCTGCACTGCAGGCAGATTCTTTACCAACTGAGCTACCAAGGAAGCCCTTCCAGATTGTAAGGGAACCACTTTTTTTTAAGAGCCATCAAATCTGTGATAACTTGTTATGACAGAACTGCAGTTTTAACACAATTTTCCAAAAGCAACATTTCTAAATAGCTACAAGCAACTCCAGATTACAGTCATGGAAGGGTGTTTTTAGACTGATCTTTGGAATATTTTGAGTTCAAACTCACACATGCAGACACATACATTTATTTATTATACTACAAATACTTGAGTATCTACTATTTATCAGGTATTCAAGTTGTTTCTGGGAACATGGTGATGTTAATATACAAACACTTATTAAGTGCATACCACATATCTAGGCCTTTAATTGTGACACCAAACAGGCAGAGTTCCTTGTTTTCATAGACCCTACATTGTAGAGAATCACCATTCAGTGGAACTTTATGAGATGGTGGAAACGCCCTATATTTGCACTATTCGATCGCCTCTGGTCAGGTGTGGGTACTTAGCCCTTGTTATACGGCCAGTATGGTTGAGAAACTAAAATTTTAATATTATTTAAGTTCAATTAAGTTAAATTTAAGTAGCCTCATGTGGCTAGTAGCTGCTGTATAGGACAGCTCAGTTCTTGCAGGTGATCCAGTACACACCCTCTAGATCATGAGGCCAGCTCCCTCATTTAACAGATCATACTATGGGCTGGTAAGTGCTGTGATAAGCAACAAATTCTGTGGAAATTGTTTTCAGATAGAAAACAAATGTATTCTATCTGAGAGTGTTGCTTAAGGAAGTCTTAGAGAAAGTCATATCTGATAGATAAGGCTTCCTGTCAAATTATACTGATTTTTAAAAATCACTGGTATGTGGTACAATAACACAGTGGGACAATAAATATGAGCTCCAAGTTGTATAATTCACAACCAGAATAATCTGTATGACAACAGAAAAATAGGTACTTATTATCTTCCATTTCATGATCTTAGGTTGTCTAACAATAAATTATGAGTCTTTTCTATACTTCTTCAACTGTCTATGATCTAATACATTATATTTGAACATGCAGAGACACACATGTATAATTCTGATGAAACTGGAAATGCGAAATGAAACATTTTTTTTCCTCCTGATGTCCTCAGTTCAGTTCAGTTCAGTTGTTCAGTCATGTCCAACTCTTTGTGACCCCATGGACTACAGCACACCAGTCTTCCCTGTCCATCACCAACACCTGGAGCTTACTCAAACTCATGTCCATCGAGTTGGTGATGCGATCCAACCATCTCATCCTCTGTCATCCCCTTCTCTTCCCACCTTCAATCTTTCCCAGCATGAAGATGTTTTCCAATGAGTTAGTTCTTCCCATCAGGTGGCCAAAGTATTGGAGTTTCTGCTTCTGCATCAGTCCTTCCAATTAATATTCAGGACTGATTTCCTTTAGGATTGACTGGTTGGATATCCTTGCAGTCCAAGCTCAAGAGTCCTTGCTCAAGAGTCTTCTCCAACACCACAGTTCAAAAGCATCAATTCTTTGGCACTCAGCTTTCTTTATAGTCCAACTCTCACATCCATACATGACTACTGGAAAAACAATAGCTTTGACTAGACGGACCTTTGTTGGCAAAGTAATGTCTCTGCTTTTTAGTATGCTGTCTAGGTTGGTCATAGCTTTGCTTCCAAGGAGCAAAGGTCTTTTAATTTCATGGCTGCAGACACCATCTGCAGTGATTTTGGAGCCCCCTAAAATAAAGTCTCTCACTGTTTCCATTGTTTCCCCTGATGCCCTAGTTTTAAATTTTAAAAATCCCATTTTAAAAGGCAAATTGTTCCTCCCCAAACAATATTAGCTTGAGTAAACTCTTTCTTTTCAAGCTTTGACAAACATATATACCACTTAAATTAGAAAGCATTCTGTGAAGAATTGGTTATAAAGTCAGCAATTTTAGATTCAGCCACAGCAGGGCAGCATCCGCAAACCCTCCCTGCTTTTTAAGATGTGTGAGTAAAATAGGGGTAAGTCTGATTGGCTGTCTCAAATGGCAGTCACTCCTTTCTTTTTTCTTTGCAAAAGGCAGTGTAGACCACAGAAACGTGTGTGGGGCTGGAAAAGCTTGTCCCAGGGAAACCCTTTAGGAGCAGGCAGATTCAGCAACTCTTCCTGACAAGGGAGAAGAGGGAAATGCTGCTCATAGCACCAGTGTTGATCTTATGGATGCAAATACCACCTGAGTTTGGGGTTTCCCTGATTGCTTCCAGGAATTCTGCACAGTGAAATATTATCTGCAGGAAACTGTAAGAATGAAATTTTCTGATAGAGAGCAGGATGTTGAGAAAAACTCAGAAACTAAAAAGTGGAAAGATGGAGGGAGTTGGGCAGGGAGACATGGAAGGAGAAAAATACACAAGAAGAATGAGAGAGACCATTGGAGCTGAGAGAATAGACATCTGATTAGACTTTCTCTGATACTTCTCACTGTTTTCTCAACAGAAGTGAACGGACAACAGATAAGTCAAATTCCTAAATTCTTGCCTCTACAAGAAGGAGAGAACTTCACCACGTACTGCAATTCCTCAAGCATTTTAAGCAGCTTACAGTGGTATAAGCAGAGGCCTGGGGGAAGTCCTGTCCTCTTGATGATATTAGCTAAGGGTGGAGAAGTGAAGACGGAGCAGAGACTGACAGGTCGGCTTGGAGAGACCAGAAAGCACGGCTCCCTACACCTCGCAGCTGCCCAGCTCTCAGATGTAGGAACCTACTTCTGTGCGGGGCACAGTGCTCTGGAAGCACCTGCTGTCTGTCCCCAAACCTCACTGTGGGCTCCAGGGGTCGCTCCTCTACATCTCTCCTCAGGGCAGGGGCCAGAGAAAGCTGATGTCACCATATCTATGAAGAAATTGAATTTTTAATTAAAAAAATCCCTGGATTCAGACAGTATTACTAGATAATCTTTTGAAGTATTAGCATGAATTATACACTATTTCTTCCAGACAAAAAAAAAAGGAGAAAAGAATTCATCACTCATTTTATGAAGCTAGTGTTACCCTGAAATTAAAATCAGACAAAGATCATAACAGAAAACTGCAGAGAAACATATTTAATGAATACAGACATAAAGTTTCTTAAAAATATTAGCAAGTAAAATTCATCTATATTAAAAGAGTAATATACCAAGCACAAATGGATTTTTTCAAGGATGCACATTACTTCAAATTGAAAATCAGTTGATGAAATTCACCATATTAACAGGATAAAAGAAGAAAAATTACATCATATTAATCTATGTAGAATAAACTTTTGCCAAAATTCAACAGTCAACTATGGTGAAGACTTTGAGAAACACAGGCAGAGTGGGGAAGTTCCTCCATAGCTAGCAGTATGCTTACTAACAAAAGACTGTATATGTTTCCCTAAGACTGGGAACAAGGCAAGCACATCCACTCTCATCCCTCTCCTTCAGCACAGAGCTAAATGTCAGAACCAGTGCAATAAAGAAAGCAGATGTAAAGACAGTCTTGGACCAGAAAAGAAGTTAAAATGCCAGGCAATATGATTATCTATATAGAAAATCTCAAAGAACATACCCCCCAAAACTCTCAGACCTATTGAGTTCAGCAACACCATAGGAAATAAGATAAATGTATGTAATCAATTTTATTTCTACATATTAGTGATGGACATGTGGACCTCAAAATTAAAAGTATAATACCATTTATAATGACTTGAAAAAAGACCCTGAATGGTCTTTTTTGTACAGAAAACATGTACAGAATTTTTAAGCTGAAAACTACAAAACACTGATGAAAGAAATTAAAGAAGACAGATGAAGAGACATCATGAGTTTGCAAACTGGAAGTTTCAAAGCAGTAAACATGACAAGTCTCTCCAAATTTATATACACATGTTATAAAACTCCTGTTAAAATCCATCTGGATTTTAAAAAACAAATACAGGCAAGATTATTCTAAAATTTATATGAACAGGGAGAGATACTGGAATAATTTTTAAAATCTTGAAGAAATAAGAAGTCAGAACAATCGGTCAATCTGATTTCAGGCTAGAGTCATCGAGGTTATTTGGTACTGGTGCAGGGATAAACACACAGTTCAGTGGAAATAAACAGAGAACCCATAAATAGATCCACACAAATATACCCAACTGACCTTTTCTGGCAAAGTGTCAAATAAATTTGATAGAGGAAGGATAACCCTTTCAACAGATAGTGTTGGAGACAGTTGAAATCCATTGGCAGGAAAAATTAACCTTGATTCAGGTCTCACACTTCATACATACATTCTTTAAAATGGATCACAGACTTAAATGTAAAATGTTAAATTATAAAAAAATTTTAGGAAAAATACAGGACAAAAGTTTGATATGTGTATGGGCCAAGAGCCTTTGGACTTGACAACAAAACAACAGTCTATAAAATTTTTTAAAAATGACAAACTAGACTTCAAAATTAAGATCTTTTGCCCTGCAAAACAACTGTAAGAGCATGAAAAGACAAGCTACCAACTGTGAAAAACTATTATTTGGAAACCATATATTCCACAAGGAAGTAATATTTAGAATATATAAATAACTCTCAAAGCTAAACAGTATTTAAATAAGGCAAACATTTCACTTAGACCATGGGCAAAGAGCTATTTCACTACAGAAGTATACAGATAGCAAATAAGCATATAAAAATATATTCAACATCATAAATCATTGAGAAATACAATTAAAAAAACCACAATAAGATATCACTAAGAGCACAGTCTAGTGTGTGTGTGGTAGCAGCACAAGGTGGGGGCTTCCCAGGTGGCTGAGACAGTTCTGCCTGCAGTGTGGGAGACTTGAGTTAGATCCTGGGTCTGGAAGATCCTCTGGAGAAGGGAATGACAACCCACTCCAGTATTCTTACCTGGAGAACTCCATGAACAGAGGGGCCTGGCAAACTACAGTCCACGGGGTTGCAAAGAGTTGGACAAAACTGAGTGACTCAGGGAGGAGAGAAGGAGCACAAGGTGGATTTAATTTACATTTGTTGATGATTAATGGTGTTGACATCCGCTGGATCATTGAAAAAGCAAGAGAGTTCCAGAAAAACATCTATTTCTGCTTTATTGACTATGTCAAAGCCTTTGACTGTGTGTATCACAATAAACTGTGGAAAATTCTGAAAGAGATGGGAATACCAGACCATCTGACCTGCCTCTTGAGAAACCTATATGCAGGTCAGGAAGCAACAGTTAGAACTGGACATGGAACAACAGACTGGTTCCAAATAGGAAAAGGAGTATGTCAAGGCTGTATATTGTCACCCTGCTTATTTAACTTATATGCAGAGTACATCATGAGAAATGCTGGGCTGGAATCAAGATTACTGGGAGAAATATCAATAACCTCAGATATGCAGATGACACCACCCTTATGGCAGAAAGTGAAGAGGAACTAAAAAGCCTCTTGATGAAAGTGAAAGTGGAGAGTGAAAAAGTTGGCTTAAAGCTCAACATTCAGAAAATGAAGATCATGGCATCTGGTCCCATCACTTCCTGGGAAATAGATGGGGAAACAGTGGAAATAGTGTCAGACTTTAGTTTTTTGGGCTCCAAAATCACTGCAGATGGTGATTGCAGCCATGAAATTAAAAGACGCTTACTCCTTGGAAGGGAAGTTATGACCAACCTAGATAGCATATTCAAAAGCAGAGACATTACTTTGCCAACAAAGGTCCATCTAGACAAGGCTATGGTTTTTCCAGTGGTCATGTATGGATGTGAGAGTTGGACTGTGAAGAAAGCTGAATGCAGAAGAATTGATGCTTTTGAACTGTGGTATTGGAGAAGACTCTTGAGAGTCCCTTTGACTGCAAGGAGGTCCAACCAGTCCATCCTAAAGGAGATCAGTCCTGGGTGTTCATTGGAAGGCCTGATGCTAAAGCTGAAACTCCAATATTTTGGCACCTCATGGGAAGAGTTGACTCATTGGAAAAGATCCTGATGCTGGGAGGGATTGGGGGCAGGAGGAGAAGGGGACGACAGAGGATGAGATGGCTGGATGGCATCACTGACTCGATGGACATGAGTTTGAGTGAACTCCGGGAGTTGGTGATGGACAGGGAGGCCTGGCATGGTGTAATTCATGGGGTCGCAAAGAGTCAGACATGACAGAGACTGACTGAACTGAACTGAACTGAATGGTGTTGAACACATTTTCCTAAGCTTATTGGCCATTTGGGTGATTTCTTTTGAGAAGTTTCACTTTGCATCATTTGCTTATGTATTTTTAGGTTGTAGATTATTTATTTTTACCATTTTAAAATGTATAGGCATGTTTGTTATTCTGTATTCAAGTTGTTTATCAGATACATGCATGCATATGCGCTCAGTCCACTTCAGTCATATCCTACTCTTTGCCACCCTATGGACAGTAGCCTGCCAGGCTTCTGTGTCCATGGGGATTCTCCAGGCAAGAATACTGGAGTGGGTTGTCATGCCCTCCTCCAGGGGATCTTCCCAAGCCAGGGATTGAACCCACGTCTCCTGTATCTCCTGCATTTCAGGCAGATTCTTTACCCACTGAGCCACCTGGGAAGCCTTTATCAGATATGCTATGCTAAGTCACGTCAGTCGTGTCCGACTCTGTGCGACCCCATAGACGGCAGCCCACCAGGCTCCCCCATCCCTGGGATTCTCCAGGCAAGAACACTGGAGTGGGTTGCCATCTCCTTCTCCAATGCATGACAGTGAAAAGTGAAAAGTCTCAGTTGTTGCAGATGTCCAATCTTAGCGACCCCATGGATTGCAGCCTACCAGGCTCCTCCATCCATGGGATTTTCCAGGCAAGAGTACTGGAGTGGGGTGCCATTGCCTTCTCCAAATTTCATATTATACAAGTATAAATTTTCTACTTCATTATCCACACCAAATCAGGCTCTAAAAACAGACCTTATTGGACTGGAATGTGTATGTTTTAACAGATCAGAAACTGCAAAGCACTTATGCACTATAACACAAATATTTTAACCCAGTCTATAATTTGTGTTTTCATTCTCTAGGTGGTGTGTTTTGGGAACAGATATATTTAATTTTGAAAGAGTGAAATTTAATATTTTTCCTTTTCTGATTGGTTTGTATGTGTGCTTTTGAAGGAATCTAAGCTGTCAAACTTATAAAGAAATTCTCCTGTATTTTTAAGAAGTTTTATAGTTTCATTGATCACATTTAGATCTTGTATCCATCTAGAGTTAATTTTTTTATGTTATGAGGAAGGAGTCAAGGTACTTTCAAAAGATGCAAATAGCCAGTTGCCAGAAATGCAATTAAAACCACAATAAGATATCACTGAGAGCACATTCTAGTGTTTGTGTGGTAGCAGCACAAGGTGGGGGCTTCCCAGGTGGCTGAGATGGTAAAGAGTCCACCTGCTATGTGGGAGACCTGGGTTCAATCCCTGGGTCAGGAAGATCCCTTGGAGAAGGGCATGGCAACCCACTCCAGTATTCTTGCCTGGAGAATCACATGGACAGAGGCTGACTAGTTACAGTTCATAGCATCACAAAGCATCACAAAGAATCAGACATGACTGAGCAACTGACACTAGCTGTTATCCCAGAAAGACCATCTTTTTCCCCATAGAATTGCATAGACAGTTTTGGAGAAAATCAATTGATGATGTATACATATGGACCTATTTTTGGATTTGATCCTGCTTACTCATCTTTATTTTATCCT
>NW_027220414.1:0-27255 GCF_027580195.1 Bos mutus
GGCTGACCATACACTGATCACATGCCTGGTCTGGCCCAGATCGCCGACTAATCATGAACTGACCACGTGGCTATCATGCACTGATCACCCTGCTGATCGCGCACTGATCACGGCTATCATGCACTGATCACTTGGCTATCATGCACTGATCACGTGGCTGATCATGCACTGATACCGTGATTGAGCATGGACTGATCACATGACTATCGTAGTGATCACGTTACTTAATGGTGCTGATCATGCGTGATCATGTCATGCTATCATACACTAATCATGTGCCTCTGAGGCAATAAACAAAGAGCTGATCAGGCACGAATCAAACAGTCAGCAGGCATAATCGCTGGAACTCAGCTGTGAGGGAATCATGCTGCTCAGCTGGCAATAATCAAGCAGCTGAGCAGGCATCAATTACGCAGCACAGCTGGCACTTGTCAAGCAGATGAGCAGACGGTAATCACGCTGCTTAGCAGGCCCTTGATCACTTGGCTGAGCATGCACTGTTCACGGCTGATCATACACTGATCACGATTGATCATGCACGGATCACTTGGATATCATGCACTGACCACGTGGGCTGATCAGGCAATGATCGACTGTCATCACACACTGGTCACATGATCGACGGCGCACCGATCACGTGGTGACTGGGCGCACTGATCACGTGGCGATCACGCACTACTTACGTCCGACTGATCGCACTGACGACGAGCCGCACATGCACCGATCACGTGACTGATCATAGACTGATCATGTGGCCGATCATGCACTGGGATCACGTGACTAATAATATACACCATTCACGGCTGATCATACACTGATCACCGCCTGATCATGCAGATCACGCGCCTGATCAGTGAACTGACCACGTGGCTACCGCGCACTGAAAACGGGCTGACGCGCACTGATCACCTGGCACGCAGGCAATGATGTCGTGGCTGATCATGCACTCGATCACGCTGGCCGATCATGCACTGATACCGCGACTGAGCACGGACTGATCATGAGTCCGTTGATGCATCGCGTAGTGTCTGATCACGCGACTTAATGGTGGTGACTGCGGGCTGACACGCGTTTGATCATTCACTGATCGCGTGCCACGAGGCACTAAACAAAGAGCGATTATAGGCAGAAATCACGTAGACTGCATGCACACCGCGGGAATCAGCTGAGGACTTGCAAATGACCAGGTGGCACACCGCCAGCTGAGCAGGAAGGGAATTACTGCAGCACAGCTGGCATGCACTGATCACGCAGATGAGCAGACAGTAATCACGAAGCTGATCAGGCCCTGGATCACTTGACTGAGCATGCACTGATCACGCGGGATGATCGCGCACTGACGTGATTGATCATGCACTGATCACGGCCATATCATGCACCGATCACGCGGCTGATCATGCAATGCCACGGTTCGACCATGCACTGATCACACGACTGATCGCGCACTGTCACGTAATTGATTATGCACCGATCACGCGGGCTATTCATACAGGGATCACGATTGCATGCACTGATCACATGTACATGCACTGCTCACGGGCTGGCCGTGCACTGACCACGCAGCCGATCACGCACGGGTCACCCGGCTGATCAGCGTACTGACTCCGGACTCTCACACTGATCACGTGACCATTTATGCACTTCACCAGGTTGATGGGCGCACTGACTGCGTGGCTGACCGCGTACTGCACGCGACTGATCATACACCGATGTCGGGAACGATGCAAGCACTGGATCACGTACTGATCATGCACTAATCACGTGACTGATCATACCGATCACTGGGCTGGTCATACAACACCAAGGAGGCCGTTCATGCACCAACACTGCGTTTGATCATACACGATCACATTACCGATAATGCACTGAACACGGCCTGATCTTTCACTGATCGCTGGCTGCACCATGCACTGATCACGTGGTTGGCACATGCACTGATCAGCGGTGATCATGCTCTTATCGCGTACATTGCGCATTGAAAACGGATGATCATACACTGATCTCGCACCGGCGCTCGATCTCGTGACGATCAGCACCGACCACGCTGCACGCTGGCGCATTGATTTACTGTGGCTGATCATACACCTTCGATCAGAATCTGTTCATGCACTCGTCACGCTGTGAGGAATCGCTGATCACATTACCGATAATGCAGATGAACACGTGGCCTGATCATCTACTGACACGGCCTGACAATGCGTGCAGCTGATCACGGTTGATGTGCAAAAAGTAATCACGCATCTGTGCATGCACTGATCGCGTGACTGAACATGCACTGTTCCGTGGCTGATGACACACCTATCACGGTTGACCACTAATCACGCGGACGGATCATGCACCTGATCATGGGCTGATGTTGCACTGATCATGGCTGATCATATACTGATCGCGTGACCGTCGCATGCACTGATCACATTTCTGATCATGCACTGATCACGTGGCTGATCATGCACTGATCACGTGGCTGATCATGCACTGATCACGTAGCTGATCATGCACTGATCACGTGACTGATCATACACCCATCAGGTGACTGATCATGCACTGATCACGTGGCTGATCATGCACTGATCACGTGGCTGATCATACACTGATCACGTGCCTGATCATGCACTGATCACGTGACTGATCATGAACTGATCACGTGGCTGATCATGCACTGATCACGTGGCTGATCATGCACTGATCACGTGGCTGATCATGCACTGATCACGTGGCTGATCATGCACTGATCACGTGGCTGATCATGCACTGATACCGTGACTGATCATGGACTGATCACGTGACTGATCATGCACTGATCACGTGGCTGATCATGCACTGATCACGTGGCTGATCATGCACTGATCACGTGGCTGATCATACACTGATCGTGGCTGATCATGCACTGATCACGTGGCTGATCAAAGAGCTGATCATGCACTGATCAAACACTCATCAGGCAATCATCATGGAACTGAGCTGCTGATCATGCACTGAATCGTGGCTGATCATGCACTGATCACGTGCTGATCATGCACTGATCACGTGACTGATCATGCACTGATCACGTGGCTGATCATGCACTGATCACGTGGCTGATCATGCACTGATCACGTGACTGATCATGCACTGATCACGTGGCTGATCATGCACTGATCACGTGACTGATCATGCACTGATCACGTGGCTGATCATGCACTGATCACGTGGCTGATCATGCACTGATCACGTGGCTGATCATGCACTGATCACGTGGCTGATCATGCACTGATCACGTGGCTGATCATGCACTGATCCGTGGCTGATCATGCACTGATCACGTGACTGATCATGCACTGATCACGTGACTGATCATGCACTGATCACGTGGCTGATCATGCACTGATCACGTGGCTGATCATGCACTGATCACGTGGCTGATCACACACTGATCACGTGACTGATCATGCACTGATCACGTGACTGATCATGCACTGATCACGTGACTGATTGCACTGATCACGTTGGCTGATCATGCACTGATCACGTGGCTGATCATACACTGATCACGTGACTGATAATGCACTGATCACGTGGCTGATCATGCACTGATCACGTGGCTGATCATGCACTGATCACGTGGCTGATCATGCACTGATCACGTGACTGATCATGCACTGATCACGTGGCTGATCATGCACTGATCACGTGGCTGATCATGCACTGATCACGTGGCTGATCATGCACTGATCACGTGACTGATCATGCACTGATCACGTGGCTGATCATGCACTGATCACGTGGCTGATCATGCACTGATCCGTGACTGATCATGCACTGATCACGTGGCTGATCATGCACTGATCACGTGGCTGATCATGCACTGATCACGTGGCTGATCATGCACTGATCACGTGGCTGATCATGCACTGATCACGTGGCTGATCATGCACTGATCACGCTGACTGATCACGTGGCTGCACTGATCACGTGACTGATCATGCACTGATCACGTGGCTGATCATGCACTGATCACGTGGCTGATCATGCACTGATCACGTGGCTGATCATGCACTGATCACGTGGCTGATCATGCACTGATCACGTGACTGATCATGCACTGATCACGTGGCTGATCATGCACTGATCACGTGGCTGATCATGCACTGATCACGTGGCTGATCATGCACTGATCACGTGGCTGATCATGCACTGATCACGTGACTGATCATGCACTGATCACGTGACTGATCATGCACTGATCACGTGGCTGATCATGCACTGATCACGTGGCTGATCATGCACTGATCACGTGGCTGATCATGCACTGATCACGTGGCTGATCATTCACTGATGCGTGGCTGATCATGCACTGATCACGTGGCTGATCATGCACTGATCACGTGACTGATCATGCACTGATCACGTGGCTGATCATGCACTGATCACGTGGCTGATCATGCACTGATCACGTTGCTGATCATGCACTGATCACGTGGCTGATCATGCACTGATCACGTGGCTGATCATGCACTGATCACGTGGCTGATCATGCACTGATCACGTGACTGATCATGCACTGATCACGTGACTGCTGATCATGCACTGATCACGTGGCTGATCATGCACTGATCACGTGGCTGATCATGCACTGATCACGTGGCTGATCATGCACTGATCACGTGGCTGATCATGCACTGATCACGTGGCTGATCATGCACTGATCACGTGGCTGATCATGCACTGATCGTGGCTGATCATGCACTGATCACGTGGCTGATCATGCACACTGATCACGTGGCTGATCATGCACTGATCACGTGGCTGATCATGCACTGATCACGTGCTGATCATGCACTGATCACGTGACTGATCATGCACTGATCACGTGGCTGATCATGCACTGATCACGTGACTGATCATGCACTGATCACGTGGCTGATCATGCACTGATCGTGTGGCTGATCATGCACTGATCACGTGGCTGATCATGCACTGATCACGTGGCTGATCATGCACTGATCACGTGACTGATCATGCACTGATCACGTGGCTGATCATGCACTGATCACGTGACTGATCATGCACTGATCACGTGACTGATCATGCACTGATCACGTGGCTGATCATGCACTGATCACGTGACTGATCATGCACTGATCACGTGGCTGATCATGCACTGATCACGTGGCTGATCATGCACTGATCACGTGGCTGATCATGCACTGATCACGTGACTGATCATGCACTGATCACGTGGCTGATCATGCACTGATCACGTGGCTGATCATGCACTGATCACGTGGCTGATCATGCACTGATCACGTGGCTGATCATGCACTGATCACGTGGCTGATCATGCACTGATCACGTGGCTGATCATGCACTGATCACGTGGCTGATCATGCACTGATCTGATGCACTGATCACGTGGCTGATCATGCACTGATCACGTGGCTGATCATGCACTGATCACGTGGCTGATCATGCACTGATCACGTGGCTGATCATGCACTGATCACGTGACTGATCATGCACTGATCACGTGGCTGATCATGCACTGATCACGTGGCTGATCATGCACTGATCACGTGGCTGATCATGCACTGATCACGTGACTGATCATGCACTGATCACGTGGCTGATCATGCACTGATCACGTGGCTGATCATGCACTGATCACGTGGCTGATCATGCACTGATCACGTGGCTGATCATGCACTGATCACTGATCACGTGGCTGATCATGCACTGATCACGTGGCTGATCATGCACTGATCACGTGACTGATCATGCACTGATCACGTGGCTGATCATGCACTGATCACGTGGCTGATCATGCACTGATCACGATGCTGATCATGCACTGATCACGTGGCTGATCATGCACTGATCACGTGGCTGATCATGCACTGATCACGTGGCTGATCATGCACTGATCGCGTGGCTGATCATGCACTGATCACGTGGCTGATCATGCACTGATCGCGTGGCTGATCATGCACTGATCACGTGGCTGATCATGCACTGATCATGTGCTGATCTCACTGATCGCACTGATCATCGCAGCTGACGTGGCTGATCATGCACTGATCACGTGGCTGATCATGCACTGATCACGTGACTGATCATGCACTGATCACGTGGCTGATCGCACACACTGATCACGTGACTGATCATGCACTGATCATCGTGGCTGATCATGCACTGATCACGTGGCTGATCATGCACTGATCACGTGACTGATCACTGATCATGCACTGATCACGTGGCTGATCATGCACTGATCACGTGGCTGATCATGCACTGATCACGTGGCTGATCATGCACTGATCACGTGGCTGATCATGCACTGATCACGTGGCTGATCATGCACTGATCACGTGGCTGATCATGCACTGATCACGTGGCTGATCATGCACTGATCACGTGGCTGATCATGCACTGATCACGTGGCTGATCATGCACTGATCACGTGGCTGATCATGCACTGATCACGTGACTGATCATGCACTGATCACGTGGCTGATCATGCACTGATCACGTGGCTGATCATGCACTGATCACGTGGCTGATCATGCACTGATCACGTGGCTGATCATGCACTGATCACGTGGCTGATCATGCACTGATCACGTGGCTGATCATGCACTGATCACGTGACTGATCATGCACTGATCACGTGGCTGATCATGCACTGATCACGTGATCTGATGATCACGCACTGATCATGCACTGCTGGCTGATCATGCACTGATCGCGTGGCTGATCATGCACTGATCACGTGGCTGATCATGCACTGATCACTGATCATGATCATGCACTGATCACGTGGCTGATCATGCACTGATCACGTGACTGATCATGCACTGATCACGTGGCTGATCATGCACTGATCACGTGGCTGATCATGCACTGACGTGGCTGATCATGCACTGATCACGTGGCTGATGCACTGATCACGTGGCTGATCATGCACTGATCACGTGGCTGATCATGCACTGATCACGTGCTGATCATGCACTGATCACGTGGCTGATCATGCACTGATCACGTGGCTGATCATGCACTGATCACGTGGCTGATCATGCACTGATCACGTGGCTGATCATGCACTGATCACGTGACTGATCATGCACTGATCACGTGACTGATCATGCACTGATCACGTGATCATGCACTGATCACGTGGCTGATCATGCACTGATCACGTGGCTGATCATGCACTGATCACGTGGCTGATCATGCACTGATCACGTGGCTGATCATGCACTGATCACGTGGCTGATCATGCTGATCATGCACTGATCACGTGGCTGATCATGCACTGATCACGTGGCTGATCATGCACTGATCACGTGGCTGATCATGCACTGATCACGTGACTGATCATGCACTGATCACGTGGCTGATCATGCACTGATCACGTGGCTGATCATGCACTGATCACGTGGCTGATCATACACTGATCACGTGACTGATCATGCACTGATCACGTGGCTGATCATGCACTGATCACGTGGCTGATCATGCACTGATCACGTGGCTGATCATGCACTGATCACGTGGCTGATCATGCACTGATCACGTGGCTGATCATGCACTGATCACGTGCTGATCATGCACTGATCACTGATCATGCACTGATCATGTGCTGATCTGATCACGTGGCTGATCATGCACTGATCACGTGGCTGATCATACACTGATCACGTGACTGATCATGCACTGATCACGTGTGCTGATCATGCACTGATCACGTGGCTGATCATGCACTGATCACGTGGCTGATCATGCACTGATCACGTGACTGATCATGCACTGATCACGTGGCTGATCATGCACTGATCACGTGGCTGATCATGCACTGATCACGTGGCTGATCATGCACACTGATCACGTGGCTGATCATGCACTGATCACGTGGCTGATCATGCACTGATCACGTGGCTGATCATGCACACTGATCACGACTGCTGATCATGCACTGATCACGTGGCTGATCATGCACTGATCACGTGGCTGATCATGCACTGATCACGTGGCTGATCATGCACTGATCACGTGGCTGATCATGCACTGATCACGTGGCTGATCATGCACTGATCACGTGGCTGATCATGCACTGATCGCGTGGCTGATCATGCACTGATCGTGGCTGATCATGCACTGATGATGTGGCTGATCATGCACTGATCACGTGCTGATCATGCACTGATCACGTGTGCTGATCATGCACTGATCGTGACTGATCATGCACTGATCACTGTGGCTGATCATGCACTGATCACGTGGCTGATCATGCACTGATCACGTGGCTGATCATGCACTGATCACGTGTGACTGATCATGCACTGATCACGTGGCTGATCATACATGATCGCACTGATCACGTGGCTGATCATGCACTGATCACGTGGCTGATCATGCACTGATCACGTGACTGATCATGCACTGATCGCGTGGCTGATCATGCACTGATCACGTGGCTGATCATGCACTGATCACGTGGCTGATCATGCACTGATCACGTGGCTGATCATGCACTGATCACGTGCTGATCATGCACTGATCACGTGGCTGATCATGCACTGATCACGTGGCTGATCATGCACTGATCACGTGGCTGATCATGCACTGATCACGTGACTGATCATGCACTGATCACGTGGCTGATCATGCACTGATCACGTGGCTGATCATGCACTGATCACGTGGCTGATCATGCACTGATCGCGTGGCTGATCATGCACTGATCACGTGGCTGATCATGCACTGATCACGTGACTGATCATGCACTGATCACGTGGCTGATCATGCACTGATCACGTGGCTGATCATGCACTGATCGTGGCTGATCATGCACTGATCACGTGGCTGATCATGCACTGATCACGTGCCTGATCATGCACTGATCACGTGGCTGATCATGCACTGATCACGCTGCTGATCATACACTGATCACGTGACTGATCATGCACTGATCACGTGGCTGATCATGCACTGATCACGTGGCTGATCATGCACTGATCACGTGGCTGATCATGCACTGATCACGTGGCTGATCATGCACTGATCGTGACTGATCATGCACTGATCACGTGCTGATCATGCACTGATCACGTGGCTGATCATGCACTGATCACGTGGCTGATCATGCACTGATCACGTGGCTGATCATGCACTGATCACGTGACTGATCATGCACTGATCACGTGGCTGATCATGCACTGATCACGTGACTGATCATGCACTGATCACGTGGCTGATCATCATCATCACTGATGATCGTGACTGATCATGCACTGATCACGTGGCTGATCATGCACTGATCACGTGGCTGATCATGCACTGATCACGTGACTGATCATGCACTGATCACGTGGCTGATCATGCACTGATCACGTGGCTGATCATGCACTGATCACGTGGCTGATCATGCACTGATCACGTGGCTGATCATGCACTGATCACGTGGCTGATCATGCACTGATCACGTGGCTGATCATGCACTGATCACTGATCACGTGGCTGATCATGCACTGATCACGTGCTGATCATGCACTGATCGCGTGACTGATCATGCACTGATCACGTGGCTGATCATGCACTGATCACGTGGCTGATCATGCACTGATCACGTGGCTGATCATGCACTGATCACGTCATGCACTGATCATGCTGATGATCACGTGGCTGATCATGCACTGATCACGTGACTGATCATGCACTGATCACGTGACTGATCATGCACTGATCATCACGTGGCTGATCATGCACTGATCACGTGGCTGATCATGCACACTGATCATGATCGTGGCTGATCATGCACTGATCACGTGACTGATCATGCACTGATCACGTGGCTGATCATGCACTGATCGTGGCTGATCATGCACTGATCACGTGGGCTGATCATGCACTGATCACGTGCTGATCATGCACTGATCGCGTGGCTGATCATGCACTGATCACGTGGCTGATCACTGATCACTGATCATGCACTGATCACGTGACTGATCATGCACTGATCACGTGGCTGATCATGCACTGATCACGTGGCTGATCATGCACTGATCACGTGGCTGATCATGCACTGATCACGTGGCTGATCATGCACTGATCACGTGGCTGATCATGCACTGATCACGTGGCTGATCATGCACTGATCACGTGGCTGATCATGCACTGATGACTGATCGCGTGGCTGATCATGCACTGATCACGTGGCTGATCATGCACTGATGATCACGTGGCTGATCATGCACTGATCACGTGGCTGATCATGCACTGATCACGTGGCTGATCATGCACTGATGACTCATCGTGGCTGATCATGCACTGATCATCGTGGCTGATCATGCACTGATCACGTGGCTGATCATGCACTGATCACGTGGCTGATCATGCACTGATCACGTGCTGATCATGCACTGATCACGTGGCTGATCATGCACTGATCACGTGGCTGATCATGCACTGATCGTGTGCTGATCATGCACTGATCGCGTGGCTGATCATGCACTGATCACGTGACTGATCATGCACTGATCACGTGGCTGATCATGCACTGATCATCACGTGGCTGATCATGCACTGATCACGTGGCTGATCATGCACTGATCACGTGGCTGATCATGCACTGATCACGTGGCTGATCATGCACTGATCACGTGGCTGATCATGATCACTGATCATCGTGGCTGATCATGCACTGATCATCGTGGCTGATCATGCACTGATCACGTGGCTGATCATGCACTGATCACGTGGCTGATCATGCACTGATCACGTGGCTGATCATGCACTGATCACGTGCTGATCATGCACTGATCACGTGGCTGATCATGCACACTGATCGTGGCTGATCATGCACTGATCACGTGACTGATCATCTGATCACACTGATCACGTGACTGATCATGCACTGATCACGTGGCTGATCATGCACTGATCACGTGGC
The DNA here is from genome assembly GCF_027580195.1 of Bos mutus. Taxonomy (NCBI): domain Eukaryota; kingdom Metazoa; phylum Chordata; class Mammalia; order Artiodactyla; family Bovidae; genus Bos; species Bos mutus. The sequence continues at coordinate 10,925 of NW_027220414.1, forward strand.
TGATCATGCACTGATCACGTGGCTGATCATGCACTGATCGTGATCGCACGTACGATGATCATGCACACTGATCACGTGACTGCTCATGCACTGATCACGTGGCTGATCATGCACTGATCACGTGGCTGATGATCTGATCACTGATGACGTGCACTGATCATGCTGATCATGCACTGATCACGTGGCTGATCATGCACTGATCACGTGGCTGATCATGCACTGATCACGTGGCTGATCATGCACTGATCGTGTGCTGATCATGCACTGATCACGTGGCTGATCATGCACTGATCACGTGGCTGATCATGCACTGATCACGTGCTGCTCATCATATCACTGATCACGTGGCTGATCATGCACTGATCACGTGGCTGATCATGCACTGATCACGTGGCTGATCATGCACTGATCACGTGGCTGATCATGCACTGATCGCGTGGCTGATCATACACTGATCACGTGACTGATCATGCACTGATCACGTGGCTGATCATGCACTGATCACGTGGCTGATCATGCACTGATCACGTGGCTGATCATGCACTGATCACGTGGCTGATCATGCACTGATCACGTGTGATCTGATCATGGCTGATCATGCACTGATCACGTGGCTGATCATGCACTGATCACGTGGCTGATCATGCACTGATCACGTGGCTGATCATGCACTGATCACGTGGCTGATCATGCACTGATCACGTGACTGATCATGCACTGATCACGTGGCTGATCATGCACTGATCACGTGGCTGATCATGCACTGATCACGTGGCTGATCATGCACTGATCACGTGACTGATCATGCACTGATCACGTGGCTGATCATGCACTGATCACGTGGCTGATCATGCACTGATCACGTGACTGATCATGCACTGATCACGTGGCTGATCATGCACTGATCACGTGGCTGATCATGCACTGATCACGTGACTGATCATGCACTGATCACGTGGCTGATCATGCACTGATCACGTGGCTGATCATGCACTGATCACGTGGCTGATCATGCACTGATCGTGGCTGATCATGCACTGATCACGTGGCTGATCATGCACTGATCACGTGGCTGATCACATGGCTGATCACGTGGCTGATCATGCACTGATCACGTGACTGATCATGCACTGATCATGACTGATCATGATGATCACTGATGCACTGATCTGATCATGCACTGATCACGTGGCTGATCATGCACTGATCACGTGGCTGATCATGCACTGATCACGTGGCTGATCATGCACTGATCACGTGGCTGATCATGCACTGATCGTGGCTGATCATGCACTGATCACGTGACTGATCATGCACTGATCACGTGGCTGATCATGCACTGATCACGTGGCTGATCATGCACTGATCACGTGACTGATCATGCACTGATCACGTGGCTGATCATGCACTGATCACGTGGCTGATCATGCACTGATCACGTGGCTGATCATGCACTGATCACGTGACTGATCATGCACTGATCACGTGGCTGATCATGCACTGATCGCGTGCTGATGCACTGATGATCACGTGGCTGATCATGCACTGATCACGTGGCTGATCATGCACTGATCACGTGGCTGATCATGCACTGATCACGTGACTGATCATGCACTGATCGTGGCTGATCATGCACTGATCACGTGGCTGATCATGCACTGATCACGTGGCTGATGATCATGCACTGATCACGTGTGCTGATCATGCACTGATCGCGTGGCTGTCATGCACTGATCACGTGGCTGATCATGCACTGATCACGTGGCTGATCATGCACTGATCACGTGACTGATCATGCACTGATCACGTGGCTGATCATGCACTGATCACGTGGCTGATCATGCACTGATCACGTGGCTGATCATGCACTGATCGTGTGCTGATCATGCACTGATCACGTGGCTGATCATGCACTGATCACGTGCTGATCATGCACTGATCACGTGGCTGATCATGCACTGATCACGTGGCTGATCATGCACTGATCACGTGGCTGATCATGCACTGATCACGTGGCTGATCATGCACTGCACTGATCACGTGGCTGATCATGCACTGATCACGTGGCTGATCATGCACTGATCACGTGGCTGATCATGCACACTGATCACGTGGCTGATCATGCACACTGATCACGTGACTGATCATGCACTGATGATCGTGGCTGATCATGCACTGATCACGTGACTGATCATGCACTGATCACGTGGCTGATCATGCACTGATCACGTGACTGATCATGCACTGATCACGTGGCTGATGCACTGATCTGATCACACATCACATGCATGATCACGTGGCTGATCATGCACTGATCACGTGGCTGATCATGCACTGATCATGTGACTGATCATCATGCACTGATCACGTGGCTGATCATGCACTGATCACGTGGCTGATCATGCACTGATCACGTGACTGATCATGCACTGATCACGTGGCTGATCATGCACTGATCACGTGACTGATCATGCACTGATCACGTGACTGATCATGCACTGATCACGTGGCTGATCATGCACTGATCGTGGCTGATCATGCACTGATCACGTGGCTGATCATGCACACTGATCACGTGGCTGATCATGCACTGATCACGCTGCTGATCATGCACTGATCACGTGGCTGATCATGCTGATCACTGATCACGTGGCTGATCATGCACTGATCACGTGGCTGATCATGCACTGATCACGTGGCTGATCATGCACTGATCACGTGGCTGATCATGCACTGATCGTGCTGATCATGCACTCATCGTGCCTGATCATGCACTGATCACGTGGCTGATCATGCACTGATCACGAAGCTGATCATACACTGATCACGTGACTGTGCATGCACTGATCACGTGGCTGATCATGCACTGATCACGTGGCTGATCATGCACTGATCACGTGGCTGATCATGCACACTGATCACGTGGCTGATCATGCACTGATCACGTGGCTGATCATGCACTGATCACGTGGCTGATCATGCACTGATCACGTGGCTGATCATGCACACTGATCACGTGACTGATCATGCACTGATCACGTGCTGATCATGCACTGATCATGCTGATCATGCACTGATCGTGACTGATCATGCACTGATCACGTGGCTGATCATGCACTGATCACGTGGCTGATCATGCACTGATCACGTGGCTGATCATGCACTGATCGTGGCTGATCATGCACTGATCACGTGACTGATCATGCACTGATCACGTGACTGATCATTCACTGATCACGTGGCTGATCATGCACTGATCACGTGACTGATCATGCACTGATCACGTGGCTGATCATGCACTGATCACGTGGCTGATCATGCACTGATCACGTGGCTGATCATGCACTGATCACACGTGGCTGATCATGCACTGATCACGTGACTGATCATGCACTGATCACGTGCTGATCATGCACTGATCACGTGGCTGATCATGCACTGATCACGTGGCTGATCATGCACTGATCACGTGGCTGATCATGCACTGATCACGTGGCTGATCATGCACTGATCACGTGGCTGATCATGCACTGATCACGTGCTGATCATGCACTGATCTGATCGTGGCTGATCATGCACTGATCACGTGACTGATCATGCACTGATCACGTGGCTGATCATGCACTGATCACGTGGCTGATCATGCACTGATCACGTGGCTGATCATGCACTGATCACGTGGCTGATCATGCACTGATCACGTGGCTGATCATGCACTGATCACGTGACTGATCATGCACTGATCACGTGGCTGATCATGCACTGATCACGTGGCTGATCATGCACTGATCACGTGGCTGATCATGCACTGATCACGTGACTGATCATGCACTGATCACGTGGCTGATCATGCACACTGATCACGTGGCTGATCATGCACTGATCACGTGGCTGATGATCAGCACTGATCACGTGGCTGATCATGCACTGATCACGTGGCTGATCATGCACTGATCATCGTTGCTGATCATGCACTGATGACTGATCACGCTGATCATGCACTCATGCACTGTGGCTGATCATGCACTGATCACGTGGCTGATCATGCACTGATCACGTGGCTGATCATGCACTGATCACGTGACTGATCATGCACTGATCACGTGGCTGATCATGCACTGATCGTGGCTGATCATGCACTGATCACGTGGCTGATCATGCACTGATCACGTGGCTGATCATGCACTGATCACGTGACTGATCATGCACTGATCACGTGGCTGATCATGCACTGATCGTGTGCTGATCATGCACTCATCATGTCACTGATCACTGATCTGATCATGCACTGATCACGTGCCTGATCATGCACTGATCACGTGGCTGATCATGCACTGATCGCGAGCTGATCATGCACACTGATCACGTGACTGTGCATGCACTGATCACGTGGCTGATCATGCACTGATCACGTGGCTGATCATGCACTGATCACGTGGCTGATCATGCACTGATCACGTTGCTGATCATGCACTGATCACGTGTCTGATCATGCACTGATCATCCGTGGCTGATCATGCACTGATCACGTGGCTGATCATGCACTGATCACGTGGCTGATCATGCACTGATCACGTGGCTGATCATGCACTGATCACGTGGTGACTGATCATGCACTGATCGTGACTGATCATGCACTGATCACGTGCACTGATCATGCACTGATCACGTGGCTGATCATGCACTGATCACGTGGCTGATCATGCACTGATCACGTGGCTGATCATCACTGATCACTGATCACGTGGCTGATCATGACACTGATCGTGCGTGGCTGATCATGCACTGATCACGTGGCTGATCATGCACTGATCACGTGACTGATCATGCACTGATCACGTGGCTGATCATGCACTGATCACGTGGCTGATCATGCACTGATCACGTGGCTGATCATGCACTGATCACGTGGCTGATCATGCACTGATCACGTGGCTGATCATGCACTGATCACGCTGGCTGATCATGCACTGATCACGTGGCTGATCATGCACACTGATCACGCGTCTGCTGATCATGCACTGATCACGTGGCTGATCATGCACACTGATCACGTGGCTGATCATGCACTGACTGATCATGCACTGATCACTGCTGATCATGCACTGATCACGTGGCTGATCATGCACTGATCGATCGTGGCTGATCATGATCACTGATCACGTGACTGATGCATCACACTGATCACATGGCTGATCATGCACTGATCACGTGGCTGATCATGCACTGATCATCACGTGCTGATCATGCACTGATCACGTGACTGATCATGCACTGATCACTGACTGATCATGCACTGATGATCGTGGCTGATCATGCACTGATCACGTGGCTGATCATGCACTGATCACGTGCTGATCATGCACTGATCACGTGGCTGATCATGCACTGATCACGTGGCTGATCATGCACTGATCACGTGGCTGATCATCATGCACTGATCACGTGGCTGATCATGCACACTGATCACGTGACTGATCATGCACTGATCACGTGGCTGATCATGCACTGATCACGTGGCTGATCATGCACTGATCACGTGGCTGATCATGCACTGATCACGTGACTGATCATGCACTGATCATCGTGGCTGATCATGCACTGATCGTGACTGATCATGCATGCACTGATCATGCATCATCGTGGCTGATCATGCACTGATCACGTGGCTGATCATGCACTGATCACGTGGCTGATCATGCACTGATCACGTGACTGATCATGCACTGATCACGTGGCTGATCATGCACTGATCACGTGGCTGATCATGCACTGATCACGTGGCTGATCATGCACACTGATCACGTGGCTGATCATGCACTGATCACGTGGCTGATCATGCACTGATCTGATCTGATGGCTGATCATGCTGATCACGCACTGATCATGATCACTGATCTGTGCATGCACTGATCATGATCGTGCTGATCATGCACTGATCACGTGCTGATCATGCACTGATCACGTGGCTGATCATGCACTGATCACGTGACTGATCATGCACTGATCACGTGGCTGATCATGCACTGATCACGTGGCTGATCATGCACTGATCGTGGCTGATCATGCACTGATCACGTGGCTGATCATGCACTGATCACGTGGCTGATCATGCACTGATCCCGTGGCTGATCATGACTGACTGATTCACGTGACTGATCATGCACACTGATCACGTGGCTGATCATGCACTGATCACCTGGCTGATCGCACACACTGATCGTGACTGATCATGCACTGATCACTGATCACTGATCACGTGGCTGATCATGCACTGATCACGTGGCTGATCATGCACTGATCGCGTGGCTGATCATGCACTGATCACGTGACTGATCATGCACTGATCACGTGGCTGATCATGCACTGATCACGTGATCATGCTGATCATGCACTGATCATGCGTGGCTGATCATGCACTGATCACTGATGATCACGTGGCTGATCATGCACTGATCACGTGACTGATCATGCACTGATCACGTGGCTGATCATGCACTGATCACGTGGCTGATCATGCACTGATCACGTGGCTGATCATGCACTGATCACGTGGCTGATCATGCACTGATCACGTGGCTGATCATGCACTGATCACGTGGCTGATCATGCACTGATCACGTGGCTGATCATACACTGATCACGTGACTGATCATGCACTGATCACGTGGCTGATCATCACTGATCACTGGCTGATCATGCGTGATCTGGCTGATCATGCACTGATCACGTGGCTGATCATGCACTGATCACGTGGCTGATCATGCACTGATCACGTGACTGATCATGCACTGATCACTGTGACTGATCATGCACTGATCACGTGGCTGATCATGCACTGATCACGTGGCTGATCATGCACTGATCACGTGGCTGATCATGCACTGATCACGTGGCTGATCATGCACTGATCGTGCTGATCATGCACTGATCACGTGGCTGATCATGCACTGATCACGTGGCTGATCATGCACTGATCACGTGGCTGATCATGCACTGATCACGTGGCTGATCATGCACTGATCACGTGACTGATCATGCACTGATCACGTGGCTGATCATGATCACTGATCACGTGGCTGATCATGCACTGATCGTGTGCTGATCATGCACTGATCGCGTGACTGATCATGCACTGATCACGTGTGTGGCTGATCATGCACTGATCACGTGGCTGATCATGCACTGATCGTGACTGATCATGCACTCGTGGCTGATCATGCACTGATCACGTGGCTGATCATGCACTGATCACGTGGCTGATCATGCACTGATCACGTGGCTGATCATGCACTGATCACGTGGCTGATCATGCACTGATCACGTGGCTGATCATGCACTGATCACGTGCTGATCATGCACTGATCATCGTGGCTGATCATGCACTGATCACGCGACTGATCTGATCATCGCACTGATCATGCACTGATCACTGGCTGATCATGCACTGATCACGTTGCTGATCATGCATCACACACTGATCACGTGGCTGATCATGCACTGATCACGTGGCTGATCATGCACTGATCACGTGTGCTGATCATGCACTGATCACGTGGCTGATCATGCACTGATCACGTGGCTGATCATGCACTGATCACGTGGCTGATCATACACTGATCACGTGACTGATCATGCACTGATCACGCGTGCCTGATCATGCACTGATCACGTGGCTGATCATGCACTGATCACGAAGCTGATCATACACTGATCACGTGACTGTGCATGCACTGATCACGTGGCTGATCATGCACTGATCGTGGCTGATCATGCATCACTGATCACGTGGCTGATCATGCACTGATCACGTGGCTGATCATGCACTGATCACGTGGCTGATCATGCACTGATCACGTGGCTGATCATGCACTGATCACGTGGCTGATCATGCACTGATCACGTGGCTGATCATGCACTGATCACGTGACTGATCATGCACTGATCACGTGCTGATCATGCACTGATCACGTGACTGATCATGCACTGATCGTGTGGCTGATCACTGATCACGCACTGATCACGCACTGATCTCGTGGCTGATCATGCACTGATCACGTGGCTGATCATGCACTGATCACGTGACTGATCATGCACTGATCACGTGACTGATCATGCACTGATCACGTGGCTGATCATGCACTGATCACGTGACTGATCATGCACTGATCACGTGACTGATCATGCACTGATCACGTGGCTGATCATGCACTGATCACGTGGCTGATCATGCACTGATCACGTGGCTGATCATGCACTGATCATGCACTGATCACGTGACTGATCATGCACTGATCACGTGGCTGATCATGCACTGATCGTGTGCTGATCATGCACTGATCACGTGACTGATCATGCACTGATCACGTGGCTGATCATGCACTGATCACGTGGCTGATCATGCACTGATCACGTGGCTGATCATGCTGATCATCATGCACTGATCATGCACTGATCACACGTGGCTGATCATGCACTGATCACGTGGCTGATCATGCACTGATCACGTGACTGATCATGCACTGATCACGTGCTGATCATGCACTGATCACGTGGCTGATCATGCACTGATCACGTGGCTGATCATGCACTGATCACGTGGCTGATCATGCACTGATCACGTGGCTGATCATGCACTGATCACGTGGCTGATCATGCACTGATCACGTTGGCTGATCATGCACTGATCACGTGCTGATGATCATGCACTGATCACGTGACTGATCATGCACTGATCACGTGGCTGATCATGCACTGATCACGTGGCTGATCATGCACTGATCACGTGGCTGATCATGCACTGATCACGTGGCTGATCATGCACTGATCACGTGCTGATCATGCACTGATCACGTGGCTGATCATGCACTGATCACGTGACTGATCATGCATCTGATCACGTGGCTGATCATGCACTGATCACGTGGCTGATCATGCACTGATCACGTGGCTGATCATGCACTGATCACGTGGCTGATCATGCACTGATCACGTGGCTGATCATGCACTGATCACGTGGCTGATCATGCACTGATCACGTGGCTGATCATGCACTGATCACGTGCGTGCACTGATCATGCACTGATCACGTGGCTGATCATGCACTGATCACGTGGCTGATCATGCACTGATCACGTGGCTGATCATGCACTGATCACGTGACTGATCATGCACTGATCGTGGCTGATCATGCACTGATCACGTGGCTGATCATGCACTGATCACGTGGCTGATCATGCACTGATCGTGTGCTGATCATGCACTGATCACGTGACTGATCATGCACTGATCTGTGGCTGATCATGCACTGATCACGTGGCTGATCATGCACTGATGATCACGTGCTGATCATGCACTGATCACGTGGCTGATCATGCACTGATCACGTGGCTGATCATGCACTGATCACGTGGCTGATCATGCACTGATCACGTGGCTGATCATGCACTGATCACGTGCTGATCATGCACTGATCACGTGGCTGATCATGCACTGATCACGTGGCTGATCATGCACTGATCACGTGGCTGATCATGCACTGATCACGTGGCTGATCATGCACTGATCGTGGCTGATCATGCACTGATCATGCACTGATCACACTGCTGACGTGGCTCATGCACTGATCACGTGGCTGATCATGCACTGATCACGTGGCTGATCATGCACTGATCACGTGGCTGATCATGCACACTGATCACGTGGCTGATCATGCACTGATCACGTGGCTGATCATGCACTGATCACGTGGCTGATCATGCACTGATCACGTGGCTGATCATGCACTGATCACGTGGCTGATCATGCACTGATCATGCACTGATGATGATCTGTGGCTGATCATGCACTGATCACGTGGCTGATCATGCACTGATCGACGTGGCTGATCATGCACTGATCATGCACTGATCACGTGGCTGATCATGCATCACACTGATCACGTGACTGATCATGCACTGATCACGTGGCTGATCATGCACTGATCACGTGGCTGATCATGCACTGATCACGTGACTGATCATGCACTGATCACGTGCACTGATGCACTGATCGTGGCTGATCATGCACTGATCACGTGGCTGATCATGCACTGATCACGTGACTGATCATGCACTGATCACGTGGCTGATCATGCACTGATCACGTGGCTGATCATGCACTGATCACGTGGCTGATCATGCACTGATCACGTGCTGATCATGCACTGATCACGTGGCTGATCATGCACTGATCACGTGGCTGATCATGCACTGATCACGTGGCTGATCATGCACTGATCACGTGGCTGATCATGCACTGATCACGTGACTGATCATGCACTGATCACGTGGCTGATCATGCACTGATCACGTGGCTGATCATGCACTGATCACGTGGCTGATCATGCACTGATCACGTGGCTGATCATGCACTGATCACGTGGCTGATCATGCACTGATCACGTCACTGATCATGCACTGATCATGCACTGATCACGTGGCTGATCATGCACTGATCACGTGGCTGATCATGCACTGATCACGTGGCTGATCATGCACTGATCACGTGGCTGATCATGCACTGATCACGTGACTGATCATGCACTGATCACGTGATCTGATCATCACTGATGATCGTGTGCTGATCATGCACTGATCACGTGCTGATCTGATCATGCACTGATCACGTGGCTGATCATGCACTGATCACGTGGCTGATCATGCACTGATCACGTGGCTGATCATGCACTGATCACGTGGCTGATCATGCACTGATCACGTGGCTGATCATGCACTGATCACGTGGCTGATCATGCACTGATCACGTGGCTGATCATGCACTGATCACGTGGCTGATCATGCACTGATCACGTGACTGATCATGCACTGATCACGTGGCTGATCATGCACTGATCACGTGGCTGATCATGCACTGATCACGTGGCTGATCATGCACTGATGATCTGGCTGATCATGCACTGATCACGTGGCTGATCATGCACTGATCACGCTGCTGATCATGCACTGATCACGTGACTGATCATGCACTGATCACGTGGCTGATCATGCACTGATCACGTGGCTGATCATGCACTGATCACGTGGCTGATCATGCACTGATCGTGGCTGATCATGCACTGATCGCGTGCTGATCATGCACTGATCACGTGGCTGATCATGCACTGATCACGTGGCTGATCATGCACTGATCACGTGGCTGATCATGCACTGATCACGTGGCTGATCATGCACTGATCACGTGGCTGATCATGCACTGATCACGTGGCTGATCATGCACTGATCACGTGGCTGATCATGCACTGATCACGTGACTGATCATGCACTGATCACGTGGCTGATCATGCACTGATCACGTGGCTGATCATGCACTGATCACGTGGCTGATCATGCTGACTGATGATCACTGCTGATCATGCACTGATCACGTGGCTGATCATGCACTGATCACGTGGCTGATCATGCACTGATCACGTGGCTGATCATCACACTGATCACGTGGCTGATCATGCACTGATCACGTGGCTGATCATGCACTGATCACGTGGCTGATCATGCACTGATCACGTGGCTGATCATGCACTGATCACGTGGCTGATCATGCACTGATCACGTGGCTGATCATGCACTGATCACGTGGCTGATCATGCACTGATCACGTGGCTGATCATGCACTGATCGTGTGCTGATCATGCACTGATCACGTGGCTGATCATCATGCACTGATCACGTGGCTGATCATGCACTGATCACGTGGCTGATCATGCACTGATCACGTGGCTGATCATGCACTGATCACGTGGCTGATCATGCACTGATCACGTGGCTGATCATGCACTGATCACGTGGCTGATCATGCACTGATCACGTGGCTGATCATGCACTGATCACGTGGCTGATCATGCACTGATCACGTGGCTGATCATGCACTGATGACGTGGCTGATCATGCACTGACTGATCATGCACTGATCATGCACTGATCACGTGGCTGATCATGCACTGATCACGTGGCTGATCATGCACTGATCGCGTGACTGATCATGCACTGATCACGTGTGATCATGCACTGATCACGTGGCTGATCATGCACTGATCACGTGGCTGATCATGCACTGATCACGTGACTGATCATGCACTGATCACGTGGCTGATCATGCACTGATCACGTGGCTGATCATGCACTGATCACGTGGCTGATCATGCACTGATCACGTGGCTGATCATGCACTGATCACGTGGCTGATCATGCATGATCTGATCGCGTGGCTGATCATGCACTGATCACGTGGCTGATCATGCACTGATCACGTGGCTGATCATGCACTGATCACGTGGCTGATCATGCACTGATCACGTGACTGATCATGCACTGATCACGTGGCTGATCATGCACTGATCACGTGGCTGATCATGCACTGATCACGTGGCTGATCATGCACTGATCACGTGGCTGATCATGCACTCTTCACGTGCCTGATCATGCACTGATCACGTGGCTGATCATGCACTGATCACGAAGCTGATCATACACTGATCACGTGACTGTGCATGCACTGATCACGTGGCTGATCATGCACTGATCACGTGGCTGATCATGCACTGATCACGTGGCTGATCATGCATGATCACTGATCACATGCACTGATCATGCTGATGATCACTGTGGCTGATCTGATCATGCACTGATCACGTGGCTGATCATGCACTGATCACGTGGCTGATCATGCACTGATCACGTGGCTGATCATGCACTGATCACGTGGCTGATCATGCACTGATCACGTGGCTGATCATGCACTGATCACGTGGCTGATCATGCACTGATCACGTGGCTGATCATGCACTGATCACGTGGCTGATCATGCACTGATCACGTGACTGATCATGCACTGATCACACTGATCATGCTGATCACGCACTGATCATGGCTGATCATGCACTGATCATCGTGACTGATCATGCACTGATCACGTGCTGATCATGCACTGATCACGTGGCTGATCATGCACTGATCACGTGGCTGATCATGCACTGATCACGTGACTGATCATGCACTGATCACGTGGCTGATCATGCACTGATCACGTGGCTGATCATGCACTGATCACGTGGCTGATCATGCACCTGATCACGTGACTGCTGATCATGCTGACTGATCACGTGGTGATCATGCACTGATCACGTGGCTGATCATGCACTGATCACGTGCACTGATCATGCACTGATCACGTGGCTGATCATGCACTGATCACGTGGCTGATCATGCACTGATCACGTGGCTGATCATGCACTGATCACGTGGCTGATCATGCACTGATCACGTGGCTGATCATGCACTGATCACGTGGCTGATCATGCACTGATCACGTGGCTGATCATACACTGATCACGTGACTGATCATGCACTGATCACGTGACTGATCATGCACTGATCACGTGGCTGATCATGCACTGATCACGTGGCTGATCATGCACTGATCACGTGGCTGATCATGCACTGATCGTGGCTGATCATGCACTGATCACGTGACTGATCATGCACTGATCACGTGGCTGATCATGCACTGATCACGTGGCTGATCATGCACTGATCACGTGGCTGATCATGCACTGATGGCTGATGACTGATCATGCACTGATCACGTGACTGATCATGCACTGATCACGTGACTGATCATGCACTGATCACGTGGCTGATGATCATCACACTGATCACGTGACTGATCATGCACTGATCACACGTGGCTGATCATGCACTGATCACGTGACTGATCATGCACTGATCACGTGGCTGATCATGCACTGATCACGTGGCTGATCATGCACTGATCACGTGACTGATCATGCACTGATCACGTGGCTGATCATGCACTGATCACGTGACTGATCATGCACTGTTCACGTGGCTGATCATGCACTGATCACGTGACTGATCATGCACTGATCGTGGCTGATCATGCACTGATCACGTGGCTGATCATGCACTGATCACGTGGCTGATCATGCACTGATCACGTGACTGATCTGATGCACTGATCACGTGACTGATCATGCACTGATCACGTGGCTGATCATGCACTGATCACGTGGCTGATCATGCACTGATCACGTGGCTGATCATGCACTGATCACGTGACTGATCATGCACTGATCACGTGGCTGATCATGCACTGATCACGTTTGGCTGATCATGCACACTGATCACGTGCTGATCATGCACACTGATCACTGATCTGATCATCATCACTGATCATCGTGCACTGATCACGTGGCTGATCATGCACTGATCACGTGACTGATCATGCACTGATCACGTGGCTGATCATGCACTGATCACGTGGCTGATCATGCACTGATCACGTGGCTGATCATGCACTGATCACGTGACTGATCATGCACTGATCACGTGCCTGATCATGCACTGATCACGTGGCTGATCATGCACTGATCGTGACTGATCATGCACTGATCACGTGGCTGATCATGCACTGACAGCATGCTGCTCATCTACCTGATACGATCGCATAATTGAAGGCCTCAGACACCTGCCTGCTCATCTGCTTGTTTCGCCAGCTGAGCTGAGCCACCACCTGCTCATCTGCCTGATCTCGCCAGCTGAGCGTGTGACACCTGCCTGCTCATCTGCCTGATACCGCCAGCTGAGCCCCGCGACACCCTGCCTGCTCATCTGCCTGATAATGCAGCTGAGCCCGCGTGACACCTGCCTGCTCATCTGCCTGATTCGCCAGCTGAGCACGTGACACCTGCCTGCTCATCTGCCTGAGCAGCTGAGCCTGCGACACCTGCCTGCTCATCTGCCTGATACCGCCAGCTGGCTATCTTGCCCGTGACACCTGCCTGCTCATCTGCCTGATACTCGCCAGCTGAGCCGCGCGACACCTGCCTGCTCATCTGCCTGATACTCGCCAGCTGAGCCCCGCGACACCTGCCTGCTCATCTGCCTGATACACGCCAGCGGAGCCGCGCGACACCTGCCTGCTCATCTGCCTGATACTCGCCAGCGGAGCCGCGCGACACCTGCCTGCTCATCTGCCTGATACTCGCCAGCTGAGCGCGCGACACCTGCCTGCTCATCTGCCTGATACTCGCCAGCTGAGCCTCGCGACACCTGCCTGCTCATCTGCTTCATAATCTCCAGCTGACCCCCGCGACACCTGCCTGCTCATCTGCCTGATAATCGCCAGCTGAGCCCCGCGACACCTGCCTGCTCATCTGCCTGATACTCGCCAACGGAGCCCCGCGACACCTGCCTGCTCATCTGCCTGATACTCGCCAGGGAGCCGCGCGACACCCTGCCTGCTCATCTGCTTGATAATCGCCAGCTGAGCCTCGATACTCCTGCCTGCTCATCTGCTTCATAATCTCCAGCTGACCCCGCGACACCTGCCTGCTCATCTGCCTGATACTCGCCAGCTGAGCCCCGCGACACCTGCCTGCTCATCTGCCTGATAATCGCCAGCTGAGCCTGCGACACCTGCCTGCTCATCTGCCTGAGCCGCCAGCTGAGCCGCCAGCGACCTGCCTGCCTGCTCATCTGCCTGATTTCGCCAGCGTGAGCCAGCGACACCTGCCTGCTCATCTGCCTGATACCGCTAGCGGAGCTATGCGACACCTGCCTGCTCATCTGCTTGATAATCTCCAGCTGAGCCTCGAGACACCTGCCTGCTCATCTGCCTGATAATCGCCAGCTGAGCAACGCGACACCTGCCTGCTCATCTGCCTGATACTCGCCAGCTGAGCCGCGCGACACCTGCCTGCTCATCTGCCTGATACTCGCCAGCTGAGCCGCGCGACACCTGCCTGCTCATCTGCTGATACTCGCCAGCTGAGCCGCTGACACCTGCCTGCTCATCTGCCTGATAATCGCCAGCTGACGCTGACATCTGCCTGCTCATCTGCCTGATAATCGCCAGCTGAGCCTCGGCGACATCTGCCTGCTCATCTGCTTGATAATCGCCAGCTGAGCCCCACGACACCTGCCTGCTCATCTGCCTGATACCGCCTGATACTCACGCCGAGCCCGACACCTGCGCTGCTTTCGCGTGATAATCGCCAGCTGAGCCCGGTGACACTGCCTGCTCATCTGCCTGATACTCTCCAGCGGGCCGGCGATACCTGCCTGCTCATCTGCCTGATACTCGCCAGCTGAGCCTCGCGACACATGCGTGCTCATCTGCGTGATAATCGCCAGCTGAGCCTCGTGACACATGCGTGCTCATCTGCCTGATACTCGCCAGCGGACCTGCTGACACCTGCCCTGATACTCGCCAGCTGAGCCGCGCGACACCTGCCTGCTCATCTGCCTGATACT
>NW_027220415.1:0-14146 GCF_027580195.1 Bos mutus
ATCTGGCCTCGAGGCGTGTTGAAGAAGGTCTCTCGAGGTCTTTCTCGGGTTGAGGCAGGAAACCCTGGCTTCCCTCGACTTGTGCAGGTGACCTCAGGGGCTTCTCATGGTGGCTCTGAAGTCAGGAAACTGGAGGTGGGGGGGGGGGCCTCTCGGGACTCCACGGGGTTTGGTGCATTGGAAAGGGCCTCATCTCCAGTTGAGGCAGGAACCTCAGGGTTCCTCTGATTTCAGACTCGATCGCAGGGTCCCTGCAGACTGGGGACAGGAGAGTCAGGCCTCGTCTTGGGTTGAGGCATGGAACTCCGCTTGCCTCTCGAGGGTGTCCCGGGGAGAGAGGCCCCTTGTCGAGCTGTATTTGGAACCTGGGGGTTTTTCGGACGATGCAGGCGAGTCACTGCCCCTTCGTGTTGACTTCATTCACAGGGTGGAGTTGGAGAGGTGTGTCGGGCATCGGGTTCTTATCAGGGGACCGGGAAATCGGGGTGGTGCCAATGTGGAAGCACCCACGAGGCCACGTCTGGAATGTCGTCGTGAGACCCGGCCTCATCCTGAGTGCGACCGGAAGGTGGGAACCCCTTCCAGACAAAGCAGGGAGTCGACCCTCCTGTCGAGATCAGGAGGGTAGAAGGGGCTCAGAGGAAGTGGTGCCGGAAAACCTCGGTGTTCCTCTCCAGGGAGACCGGGATGCCGGGGAACTTGGTGGGGCGCATCAAGGGTGCCAAGTACCGTTTCGACCTCCAATTCCTCACGTGGGACTTCTCCTGAGACGCTGTAGCGGAAAGGAAGGGCTTCATCTTGCGATGCAGAGGGGAACCACGTGGTTTTTTTCTCGAGTTGCGGCGGGATTCTCGAGTTATGACGGGGAATTCAGGATGCCTCTTGTGTTGGCCCAGGGAAGTCCAATCTTCCATTCGAGTTGCGAAGGAAAGCTGGGGATTGCTCTCGAGTGACTGCAGGGCCAATAGACCTCATCTAGGCTTGTGTCCAGAAGCCAATGTTCCTCTCCAGGGGCGACCGGGATCTCGGGGTTGCATTCCAGGCGCGGGGGGACAGCATTCATTCTCAGTGGAAGCAAAGAACCCGCTCTGCTCTCAGTCGTGGCGGGTATCTCTTGGAGCTCACTGGGTGGACTAAAGGAGTCAAGCCTCCTGGCGTTTGGAGAGAGGTCGCGAGGTTGGCCTCTAGGCCATGCAGGAGGCTCAGGCCCTCATCTCGCGATGGGGGAGTCTCGGGGTGGTTCTCGGCGGCGGCCCCAGGTGTGCGTTTTCTCACAGTCGGCGGCGAGGTCAGTGAGCCTCTCGTGGGGCGCCAGGAAGTCGGGTCTCCATGCAGTGGCGGGGGGGCGCGTCATTGCTCTCGAGTCATGGGAGGGAATCTGGCCTCGAGGCGTGTTGAAGAAGGTCTCTCGAGGTCTTTCTCGGGGTTGAGGCAGAACCCCCTGGCTTCCCTCGACTTGTGCAGGTGACCAGGGGGGGCTTCTCATGGTGGCTCTGAGAAGTCAGGGAAACTGGAGGTGGGGGGGCCTCTCGGGACTCCACGGGGTTTGGTGCATTGGAAGGGCCTCATCTCCAGTTGAGGCAGGAACCTCAGGGTTCCTCTGATTTCAGACTCGATCGGGGGTCCCTGCAGACTGGGGACAGGAGAGTCAGGCCTCGTCTTGGGTTGAGGCATGGAACTCCGCTTGCCTCTCGAGTGTGTCCCGGGGAGAGGCCCCTTGTCGAGCTGTATTTGGAACCTGGGGTTTTTTTCGGACGCGATGCGGGCGAGTCACTGCCCCTTCGTGTTGACTTCATTCACAGGGTGGAGTTGGAGGAGAGGTGTCGGGCATCGGGTTCTTATCAGAGGGGACCGGGAATCGGGGGGTGCCCGCAGCGTGGAAGCACCCACCCCAGAATACGTCTGGAATGTCGTCGTGAGACCCGGCCTCATCCTGAGTGCGACCGGAAGGTGGGGAACCCCTTCCAGACAAAGCAGAGTCGACCCTCCTGTGGAGATCAGGAGGGTAGAAGGGGCTCAGAGGAAGTGGTGCCGGAAAACCTCGGTGTTCCTCTCCAGGGAGACCGGGATGCCGGGGAACTTTGTGGGGGCGCATCAAGGGTGCCAAGTACCGTTTCGACCTCCAATTCCTCACGTGGGACTTCTCCTGAGACGCTGTAGCGGGAAAGGGCTTCATCTTGCGATGACGGGGGAACCACGTGGTTTTTCTCGAGTTGCGGCGGGATTCTCGAGTTACGACGGGGAATTCAGGATGCCTCTTGTGTTGGCCCAGGAAGTCAATCTTCCATTTCGAGTTGGAGGAGGAAAGCTGGGGATTGCTCTCAGTGACTGCAGGGCCAATAGACCTCATCTAGGCTTGTGTCCAGAAGCCAATGTTCCTCTCCAGGGCGACCCGGGATCTCGGGGTTGCATTCCAGGCGCACCGGGGAGACAGGCATTCATCTCAGTGGAAGCAAGAACCCGCTCTGCTCTCGAGTCGCGACGGGTATCTCTTGGAGCTCACTGGGTGGACTAAAGGAGTCAAGCCTCCTGGGCGTTTGGAGAGAAGGTCGCGAGGTTGGCCTCTAGGCCATGCAGGAGGCGAAGGCCCTCATCTCCGCGATGGGGAGTCTCGGGGTGGTTCTCGGCGGCGGCCCCAGGGTGCGGTTTCTCACAGTGCGGCGGCGAGGTCAGTGAGCCTCTCGTGGGGCGCCAGGAAGTCGGGTCTCCATGCAGTGGCGGGGGCGCGTCATTGCTCTCGAGTCATGGGAGGGAATCTGGCCTCGAGGCGTGTTGAAGAAGGTCTCTCGAGGTCTTTCTCGGGTGGAGGCAGAAACCCTGGCTTCCCTCGACTTGTGCAGGTGACCTCAGGGGGCTCATGGTGGGTGGCTCTGAAGTCAGGGAAACTGGAGGTGGGGGGGGCCTCTCGGGACTCCACGGGGTTTGGTGCATTGGAAGGGCCTCATCTCCAGTTGAGGCAGGAACCTCAGGGTTCCTCTGATTTCAGACTCCGATGGGTCCCCCTGCAGACTGGGGACAGGAGAGTCAGGCCTCGTCTTGGGTTGAGGCATGGAACTCCGCTTGCCTCTCGAGGTGTCCCGGGGAGAGGCCCCTTGTCGAGCTGTATTTGGAACCTGGGGGTTTTTCGGACGATGCAGGCGAGTCACTGCCCCTTCGTGTTGACTTCATTCACAGGGTGGAGTTGGAGAGGTGTCGGGCATCGGGTTCTTATCAGAGGGACGGGACGGAAATCGGGTGTGCCATAGCGTGGGAAGCACCCACGAGGCCACGTCTGGAATGTCGTCGTGAGACCGGCCTCATCCTGAGTGCGACCGGAAGGTGGGAACCCCTTCCAGACAAAGCAGGGAGTCGACCCTCCTGTGTGGAGATCAGGAGGGTAGAAGGGGCTCAGAGGAAGTGGTGCGGAAAACCTCGGTGTTCCTCTCCAGGGAGACCGGGATGCGGGAACTTTGTGGGGCGCATCAAGGTGTGCCAAGTACCGTTTCGACCTCAATTCCTCACGTGGGACTTCTCCTGAGGCGCTGTGGAAGGAAAGGGCTTCATCTTGCGATGGGGGGGAACCACGTGGTTTTTCTCGAGTTGCGGCGGGATTCTCGAGTTTCTGACGGGAATTCAGGATGCCTCTTGTGTTGGCCCAGGAAGTCAATCTTCCGAGAGTTGCGGAGGAAAGCTGGGGATTTCTCAGTGAGTGAGTGACTGCAGGGCCAATAGACCTCATCTAGGCTTGTGTCCAGAAGCCAATGTTCCTCTCCAGGGGCGACCCGGGATCTCGGGGTTGCATTCCAGGCGCACCCGGGGAGACAGGCATTCATCTCAGTGGAAGCAAAGAACCCGCTCTGCTCTCAGTCAGTCGCGGCGGGTATCTCTTGGAGCTCACTGGGTGGACTAAAAGGAGTCAAGCCTCCTGGCGTTTGGAGAGAGGTCGCGAGTTGGCCTCTAGGCCATGCAGGAGCGAAGGCCCTCATCTCGCGATGGGGGGGAGTCTCGGGGTGGTTCTCGGCGGCCCCAGGGTGCGGTTTCTCACAGGCGTGGTCGGCGAGGTCAGTGAGCCTCCTCGTGGGGCGCCAGGAAGTCGGGTCTCCATGCAGTGGCGAGGGGGGGCGCGTCATTGCTCTCGAGTCATGGGAGGGAATCTGGCCTCGAGGCGTGTTGAAGAAGGTCTCTCGAGGTCTTTCTCGGGTTGAGGCAGAAACCCTGGCTTTCCTTCCCTCGACTTGTGCAGGTGACCTCAGGGGGCTTCTCATGGTGGCTCTGAAGTCAGGGAAACTGGAGGTGGGAGGGGCCTCTCGGGACTCCGGGGGGTTTGGTGCATTGGGAAGGGCCTCATCTCCAGTTGAGGCAGGACCTCCTCAGGGTTCCTCTGATTTCAGACTCCGATCGCAGGGTCCCTGCAGACTGGGGACAGGAGAGTCAGGCCTCGTCTTGGGTTGAGGCATGGAACTCCGCTTGCCTCTCGAGGTGTCCCGGGAGAGAGGCCACTTGTCGAGCTGTATTTGGAACCTGGGGGTTTTTCGGACGATGCAGGCGAGTCACTGCCCCTTCGTGTTGACTTCATTCACAGGGTGGAGTTGGAGAGGTGTCGGGCATCGGGTTCTTATCAGAGGGGACGGGAATCGGGGTGGTGCCAGCAATGTGGAAGCACCCACGAGGCCACGTCTGGAATGTCGTCGTGAGACCCGGCCTCATCCTGAGTGCGACCCGGAAGGTGGGAACCCCTTCCAGACAAAGCAGAGTCGACCCTCCTGTGGAGATCAGGAGGGTAGAAGGGCTCTCTCAGAGGAAGTGGTGCGGGAAAACCGGTGGTGTTCCTCTCAGGGGACCGGGATGCGGGGAACTTTGTGGGGCGCATCAAGGGTGCCAAGTACCGTTTCGACCTCAATTCCTCACGTGGGACTTCTCCTGAGGCTGCTGTGGGAAGGAAAGGGCTTCATCTTGCGATGACGGGGAACCACGTGGTTTTTTTCTCGAGTTCGGCGGGATTCTCGAGTTCTGACGGGAATTCAGGATGCCTCTTGTGTTGGCCCAGGAAGTCAATCTTCCATTCGAGTTGCTGGGGAGGAAAGCTGGGGATTGCTCTCAGTGACTGCAGGGCCAATAGACCTCATCTAGGCTTGTGTCCAGAAGCCAATGTTCCTCTCCAGGGCGACCGGGATCTCGGGGTTGCATTCCAGGCGCACCCGGGGAGACAGGCATTCATCTCAGTGGAAGCAAAGACCCCGCTCTGCTCTCGAGTCGCGGCGGGTATCTCTTGGAGCTCACTGGGTGGACTAAAGGAGTCAAGCCTCCTGGTTTTTGGAGAGAAGTCGCGAGGTTGGCCTCTGGGGCCATGCAGGAGGCGAAGGCCCTCTCATCTCGCGATGATGGGGAGTCTCGGGGTGGTTCTCGGCGGCGGCCCCAGGGTGCGGTTTTCTCTCACAGTGCGGCGGCGAGGTCAGTGAGCCTCGTGGGGCGCCAGGAAGTCGGGTCTCCCATGCAGTGGCGGGGGGCGCGTCATTGCTCTCGAGTCATGGGAGGGGAATCTGGCCTCGAGACGTGTTGAAGAAGGTCTCTCGAGGTCTTTCTCGGGTTGAGGCAGGAAACCCTGGCTTCCCTCGACTTGTGCAGGTGACCTCAGGGGGCTTCTCATGGTGGCTCTGAGAAGTCAGGGAAACTGGAGGTGGGGGGGGCCTCTCGGGACTCCACGGGGTTTGGTGCATTGGAAGAGGGCCTCATCTCCAGTTGAGGCAGGAACCTCAGGGTTCCTCTGATTTCAGACTCGATCGCAGGGGGTCCCTGCAGACTGGGGACAGGAGAGTCAGGCCTCGTCTTGGGTTGAGGCATGGAACTCCGCCTGCCTCGAGGTGTCCCGGGAGAGAGGCCCTTGTCGAGCTGTATTTGGAACTGGGGTTTTTTCGGACGATGCGGGCGAGTCACTGCCCCTTCGTGTTGACTTCATTCACAGGGTGGAGTTGGAGAGGTGTCGGGCATCGGGTTCTTATCAAGAGGGGACGGGAATCGGGGGGGGTGGGTGCGCAATGTGGAAGCACCCACCCACGTCCACGTCTGGATGTCGTCGTCGTGCCCCGGCCTCATCCTGAGTGCGACCGGAAGGTGGGAACCCCTTCCAGACAAAGCAGGGAGTCGACCCTCCTGTGGAGATCAGGAGGGTAGAAGGGGCTCAGAGGAAGTGGTGCGGAAAACCTCGGTGTTCCTCTCCAGGGAGACGGGGGATGCGGGAACTTTGTGGGGCGCATCAAGGGTGCCAAGTACCGTTTCGACCTCCAATTCACGTGGGACTTCTCTCCTGAGCGCTGTGGCAGGAAAAGGGCTTCATCTTGCGATGACAGGGGAACCACGTGTTTTTTTCTCGAGTTTGGCGGGATTCTCGAGTTCTGACGGGAATTCAGGATGCCTCTTGTGTTGGCCCAGGAAGTCAATCTTCCATTCGAGTTGCGGAGGAAAGCTGGGGATTGCTCTCAGTGACTGCAGGGCCAATAGACCTCATCTAGGCTTGTGTCCAGAAGCCCAATGTTCCTCTCCAGGGGCGACCGGGATCTCGGGGTTGCATTCCAGGCGCACCGGGGAGACAGGCATTCATCTCAGTGGAAGCAAAGAACCCCGCTCTGCTCTCTCGAGTCGCGGCGGGTATCTCTTGGAGCTCACTGGGTGGACTAAAGGAGTCAAGCCTCCTGAGGCGTTTGGAGAAGGTCGAGGTTGGCCTCTAGGCCATGCAGGAGGCGAAGGCCCTCATCTCGCGATGGGGGAGTCTCGGGGTGGTTTCTCGGCGGCGGCCCCAGCGGTGCGGTTTCTCACAGTGTGGCGGCGAGGTCAGTGAGCCTCTCGTGGGGCGCCAGGAAGTCGGGTCTCCATGCAGTGTGTGGGGGGGCGCGTCATTGCTCTCGAGTCAGTCATGGGAGGGAATCTGGCCTCGAGGCGTGTTGAAGAAGGTCTCTCGAGGTCTCTTTTTCGGGTTGAGGCAGGAAACCCTGGCTTCCCTCGACTTGTGCAGGTGACCTCAGGGGGGGCTTCTCATGGTGGCTCTGAGAAGTCAGGAAACTGGGGGTGGGAGGGGCCTCTCGGGACTCCATTGGGGGTTTGGTGCATTGGAAGGGCCTCATCTCCAGCTGAGGCAGGAACCTCAGGGTTCCTCTGATTTCAGACTCGATCGCAGGGGTCCCTGCAGACTGGGGACAGGAGAGTCAGGCCTCGTCTTGGGTTGAGGCATGGAACTCCGCTTGCCTCTCTCGGTGTCCCCGGGAGAGAGGCCACTTGTCGAGCTGTATTTGGAACCTGGGGTTTTTTTCGGACGATGCGGGCGAGTCACTGCCCCTTCGTGTTGACTTCATCAGGGTGGGTGGGGTGGAGTTGGAGAGGTGTCGGGCATCGGGTTCTTATCAGAGGGGGACGGGAAATCGGGGTGCCATAGCGTGGAAGCACCCACGAGGCCACGTCTGGGAATGTCGTCGTGAGCCGGCCTCATCCTGAGTGCGACCGGAAGGTCAGGAACCCCTTCCAGACAAAGCAGGAGTCGACCCTCCTGTGGAGATCAGGAGGGTAGAAGGGGCTCAGAGGAAGTGGTGCCGGAAAACCTCGGTGTTCCTCTCCAGGGAGACCGGGATGCCGGGGAACTTTGTGGGGGCGCATCAAGGGTGCCAAGTACCGTTTCGACCTCCAATTCCTCACGTGGGACTTCTCCTGAGACGCTGTAGCGGGAAAGGGCTTCATCTTGCGATGACGGGGGAACCACGTGGTTTTTCTCGAGTTGCGGCGGGGGATTCTCGAGTTGATTCCTCGGGAATTCAGGATGCCTCTTGTGTTGGCCCAGGGAAGTCAATCTTCCATTCGAGTTGCGGAGGAAAGCTGGGGATTGCTCTCGGAGTGACTGCAGGGCCAATAGACCTCATCTAGGCTTGTGTCCAGAAGCCAATGTTCCTCTCCAGGGCGACCGGGATCTCGGGGTTGCATTCCAGACGCACCCGGGGAGACAGGCATTCATCTCAGTGGAAGCAAAGAACCCGCTCTGCTCTCAGTCGCGGCGGGTATCTCTTGGAGCTCACTGGGTGGACTAAAGGAGTCAAGCCTCCTGAGGCGTTTTTGGAGAGGTCGCGGTTGGCCTCTGGGCCATGCAGGAGGCGAAGGCCCTCATCTCGCGCGATGACAGGGAGTCTCGGGGGGTGGTTCTCGGCCCGGCGGCCCCAGGGTGCGGTTTCTCACAGTGCGGCGGCGAGGTCAGTGAGCCTCTCGTGGGGCGCCAGGAAGTCGGGTCTCCATGCAGTGGCGGGGGGCGCGTCATTGCTCTCGAGTCATGGGAGGAATCTGGCCTCGAGGCGTGTTGAAGAAGGTCTCTCGAGGTCTTTCTCGGGTTGAGGCAGAAACCCTGGCTTCCCTCGACTTGTGCAGGTGACCTCAGGGGGGGCTTCTCATGGTGGCTCTGAAGTCAGGGGAAACTGGAGGTGGGTGGGGGGGCCTCTCGGGACTCCACGGGGTTTGGTGCATTGGAAAGGGCCTCATCTCCAGTTGAGGCAGGAACCTCAGGGTTCCTCTGATTTCAGACTCGATCGCAGGGTCCCTGCAGACTGGGGACAGGAGAGTCAGGCCTCGTCTTGGGTTGAGGCATGGAACTCCGCTTGCCTCTCGAGGTGTCCCGGGGGAGAGGCCCCTTGTCGAGCTGTATTTGGAACCTGGGGTTTTTCGGACGATGCAGGCGGGAGTCACTGCCCCTTCGTGTTGACTTCATTCACAGGGTGGGGTGGAGTTCGGAGAGGTGTCGGGCATCGGGTTCTTATCAGGGGACCGGGAAATCGGGGGGTGCCGCAGCGTGGAAGCACCCACGAGGCCACGTCTGGAATGTCGTCGTGAGACCGGCCTCATCCTGAGTGCGACCGGAAGGTCAGGAACCCCTTCCAGACAAAGCAGGGAGTCGACCCTCCTCCTGTGGAGATCAGGAGGGTAGAAGGGGCTCAGAGGAAGTGGTGCGGAAAACCTCGGTGTTCCTCTCCAGGGAGACCGGGATGCGGGGAACTTTGTGGGGCGCATCAAGGGTGCCAAGTACCCGTTTCGACCTCAATTCCTCACGTGGGACTTCTCCTGAGGCTGCTGTGCGGGAAAGGGCTTCATCTTGCGATGGGGGGGTGGGAACCACGTGGTTTTTTTCTCGAGTTGTTGGCGGGATTCTCGAGTTCTGACGGGAATTCAGGATGCCTCTTGTGTTGGCCCAGGAAGTCAATCTTCCATTCGAGTTGTAGAGAAAGCTGGGGATTGCTCAGTGAGTGACTGCAGGGCCAATAGACCTCATCTAGGCTTGTGTCCAGAAGCCAATGTTCCTCTCCAGGGGCGACCGGGATCTCGGGGTTGCATTCCAGGCGCACACCGGGGAGACAGGCATTCATGGAAGTGGAAGCAAAGAACCCGCTCTGCTCTCAGTCGCGGCGGGTATCTCTTGGAGCTCACTGGGTGGACTAAAGGAGTCAAGCCTCCTGAGGCGTTTGGAGAGAGGTCGCGAGGGCCTCCTGGCCTGGGCCATGCAGGAGGGCCCTCCCTCATCTCCGCGATGGGGGGGAGTCTCGGGGTGGTTCTCGGCGGCGGGCCCCAGGGTGCGGTTTCTCTCACAGTGCGGCGGCGAGGTCAGTGAGCCTCTCGTGGGGCGCCAGGAAGTCGGGTCTCCATGCAGTGGCGGGGGCGCGTCATTGCTCTCTCGAGTCATGGGGAGGGAATCTGGCCTCGAGGCGTGTTGAAGAAGGTCTCTCGAGGTCTTTCTCGGGTTGAGGCAGGAAACCCTGGCTTCCCTCGACTTGTGCAGGTGACCTCAGGGGGCTTCTCATGGTGGCTCTGAGAAGTCAGGGAAACTGGAGGTGGGAGGGGCCTCTCGGGACTCCACGGGGTTTGGTGCATTGGAAGGGCCTCATCTCCAGTTGAGGCAGGAACCTCAGGGTTCCTCTGATTTCAGACTCCGATCGCAGGGTCCCTGCAGACTGGGGACAGGAGAGTCAGGCCTCGTCTTGGGTTGAGGCATGGAACTCCGCTTGCCTCTCGAGGTGTCCCCGGGGAGAGAGGCCCTTGTCGAGCTGTATTTGGAACCTGGGTTTTTTTTTCGGACGGCGATGCGGGCGAGTCACTGCCCCTTCGTGTTGACTTCATTCACAGGGTGGAGTTGGAGGTGTGTCGGGCATCGGGTTCTTATCAGAGGGGACGGGAAATCGGGTGCCGCAGCGTGGAAGCACCCACGAGGCCACGTCTGGAATGTCGTCGTGAGACCCGGCCTCATCCTGAGTGCGACCGGAAGGGGGACCCCCCCAGACAGACAAAGCAGGGAGTCGACCCTCCTGTGATCAGAGATCAGGAGGTAGAAGGGGCTCAGAGGAAGTGGTGCGGAAAACCTCGGTGTTCCTCTCAGGGGGAGACCGGGATGCGGGGAACTTTGTGGGGCGCATCAAGGGTGCCAGTACCGTTTCGACCTCCAATTCCTCACGTGGGACTTCTCCTGAGGCTGCTGTGGGAAAGGGCTTCATCTTGCGATGACAGGGGAACCACGTGGTTTTTCTCGGGTTTCGAGATTGGCGGGATTCTCGATTCTGAGGGGAATTCAGGATGCCTCTTGTGTTGGCCCAGGAAGTCAATCTTCCATTCGAGTTGCGGAGGAAAGCTGGGGATTGCTCTCAGTGACTGCAGGGCCAATAGACCTCATCTAGGCTTGTGTCCCAAGCCAATGTTCCTCTCCAGGGGCGACCGGGATCTGGGGTTGCATTCCAGGCGCCGGGGAGACAGGCATTCATCTCAGTGGAAGCAAGAACCCGCTCTGCTCTCAGTCGCGGGTATCTCTTGGAGCTCACTGGGTGGACTAAAGGAGTCAAGCCTCCTGAGGCGTTTGGAGAAGGTCGCGAGTTGGCCTCTAGGCCATGCAGGAGGCGAAGGCCCTCATCTCCGCGATGGCGGGGGGAGTCGGGGGGTGGTTCTCGGCGGCCCAGGGTGCGGTTTCTCACGAGTCAGCGGCGAGGTCAGTGAGCCCTCGTGGGGCGCCAGGAAGTCGGGTCTCCATGCAGTGGCGAGGGGGCGCGTCATTGCTCTCGAGTCATGGGAGGGAATCTGGCCTCGAGGCGTGTTGAAGAAGGTCTCTCGAGGTCTTTCTCGGGTTGAGGCAGAAACCCTGGCTTCCCTCGACTTGTGCAGGTGACCTCAGGGGGGGGCTTCTCATGGTGGCTCTGAAGTCAGGGAAACTGGAGGTGGGGGGGCCTCTCGGGACTCCACGGGGTTTGGTGCATTGGAAGAGGGCCTCATCTCCAGCTGAGGCAGGAACCTCAGGGTTCCTCTGATTTCAGACTCGATCGCAGGGTCCCTGCAGACTGGGGACAGGAGAGTCAGGCCTCGTCTTGGGTTGAGGCATGGAACTCCGCTTGCCTCTCGAGGTGTCCCCGGGGAGAGAGGCCCTTGTCGAGCTGTATTTGGAACCTGGGGTTTTTTTTCGGACGGCGATGCAGGCGAGTCACTGCCCCTTCGTGTTGACTTCATTCACAGGGTGGAGTTTGGAGAGGTGTCGGGCATCGGGTTCTTATCAAGGGGACGGGAAATCGGGGTGCCGCAGCGTGGAAGCACCCCGACGCCACGTCTGGAATGTCGTCGTGAGACCGGCCTCATCCTGAGTGCGACCGGGAAGGGGACCCCCCTTCCAGACAACAAAGCAGGGAGTCGACCCTCCTCCTGTGGAGATCAGGAGGGTAGAAGGGCTCAGAGGAAGTGGTGCCGGAAAACCTCGGTGTTCCTCTCCAGGGAGACCGGGATGCCGGGGAACTTTGTGGGGGCGCATCAAGGGTGCCAAGTACCGTTTCGACCTCCAATTCCTCACGTGGGACTTCTTCTCCTGCGCTGCTGGGGAAGGGCTTCATCTTGCGATGGGGGGGAACCACGTGGTTTTTTTTCTCGAGTTTCGGCGGGATTCTCGAGTTCTGACGGGAATTCAGGATGCCTCTTGTGTTGGCCCAGGAAGTCAATCTTCCATTCGAGTTGCGGAGGAAAGCTGGGGATTGCTCTCAGTGACTGCAGGGCCAATAGACCTCATCTAGGCTTGTGTCCAGAAGCCAATGTTCCTCTCCAGGGCGACCGGGATCTCGGGGTTGCATTCCAGGCGCACCGGGGAGACAGGCATTCATCTCAGTGGAAGCAAAGACCCCGCTCTGCTCTCAGTCGCGGCGGGTATCTCTTGGAGCTCACTGGGTGGACTAAAGGAGTCAAGCCTCCTGGCGTTTGGAGAGGTCGCGAGATTGGCCTCTAGGCCATGCAGGAGGCGAAGGCCCTCATCTCGCGATGGCGGGGGAGTCTCGGGGTGGTTCTCTCGGCGGGCCCCAGGGTGCGGTTTCTCACAGTGCAGCGGCGAGGTCAGTGAGCCTCTCGTGGGGCGCCAGGAAGTCGGGTCTCCATGCAGTGGGCGGGGGCGCGTCATTGCTCTCGAGTCATGGTAGGGGAATCTGGCCTCGAGACGTGTTGAAGAAGGTCTCTCGAGGTCTTTCTCGGGTTGAGGCAGAAACCCTGGCTTCCCTCGACTTGTGCAGGTGACCTCAGGGGGCTTCTCATGGTGGCTCTGAGAAGTCAGGGAAACTGGAGGTGGGAGGGGCCTCTCGGGACTCCACGGGGTTTGGTGCATTGGAAGAGGGCCTCATCTCCAGTTGAGGCAGGAACCTCAGGGTTCCTCTGATTTCAGACTCCGATCGCAGGGTCCCTGCAGACTGGGGACAGGAGAGTCAGGCCTCGTCTTGGGTTGAGGCATGGAACTCCGCTTGCCTCTCGAGGTGTCCCCGGGGAGAGAGGCCACTTGTCGAGCTGTATTTGGAACCTGGGTTTTTTTTCGGACGATGCACGGGCGAGTCACTGCCCCTTCGTGTTGACTTCATTCACAGGGTGGAGTTGGAGAGGTGTCGGGCATCGGGTTCTTATCAAGGGACCGGGAAATCGGGGTGCCGCAGCGTGGAAGCACCCACGAGGCCACGTCTGGAATGTCGTCGTGAGACCCGGCCTCATCCTGAGGTGCGACCGGAAGGTGGGAACCCCTTCCAGACAAAGCAGAGTCGACCCTCCTGTGGAGATCATCAGGAGGGTAGAAGGGGCTCAGGAAGTGGTGCGGAAAACCTCGGTGTTCCTTCCTCTCAGGGGGACCGGGATGCGGGGAACTTTGTGGGGCGCATCAAGGGTGCCAAGTACCGTTTCGACCTCCAATTCCTCACGTGGGACTTCTCCTGAGGCGCTGCTGTGGGGGAAAGGGCTTCATCTTGCGATGACAGGGGAACCACGTGGTTTTTTCTCGAGTTGCGGCGGGATTCTCGAGTTCTGACGGAAATTCAGGATGCCTCTTGTGTTGGCCCAGGAAGTCAATCTTCCATTCGAGTTGCGGAGGAAAGCTGGGGATTGCTCTCGTCAGTGACTGCAGGGCCAATAGACCTCATCTAGGCTTGTGTCCAGAAGCCAATGTTCCCTCCTCTCAGGGCGACCGGGATCTCGGGGTTGCATTCCAGGCGCACCGGGGAGACAGGCATTCATCTCAGTGGAAAGCAAAGAACCCGCTCTGCTCTCGAGTCGTGGCAGGTATCTCTTGGAGCTCACTGGGTGGACTAAAGGAGTCAAGCCTCAAGCCTCCTGGCGTTTGGGAGAGGTCGCGAGGTTGGCCTCTAGGCCATGCAGGAGGCGAAGGCCCTCATCTCGCGATGGCGGGGAGTCTCGGGGGGGTGGTTCTCGGCGGCGGCCCCAGGGTGCGGTTTCTCGAGTGCGGCGGCGAGGTCAGTGAGCCTCTCGTGGGGCGCCAGGAAGTCGGGGGTCTCCATGCAGTGGCGGGGGGCGCGTCATTGCTCTCGAGTCATGGGAGGAATCTGGCCTCGAGGCGTGTTGAAGAAGGTCTCTCGAGGTCTTTCTCGGGTTGAGGCAGAAACCCTGGCTTCCCTCGACTTGTGCAGGTGACCTCAGGGGGCTTCTCATGGTGGCTCTGAAGTCAGGGAAACTGGAGGTGGGGGGGCCTCTCGGGACTCCACGGGGGGGTTTGGTGCATTGGAAGGGCCTCATCTCCAGTTGAGGCAGGAACCTCAGGGTTCCTCTGATTTCAGACTCGATCGCAGGGTCCCTGCAGACTGGGGACAGGAGAGTCAGCATGGAACTCCGCTTGCCTCTCGAGTGTCCCGGGAGAGAGGCC
>NW_027220416.1:0-11433 GCF_027580195.1 Bos mutus
CTCAGCTGGCGGTATCAGGCAGATGAGCAGGCGGGTGTCGCAGCGGCTCAGCTGGCGAGTATCAGGCAGATGAGCAGGCAGGTGTCGCGGCGGCTCAGCTGGCGAGTATCAGGCAGATGAGCAGGCAGGTGTCGGCGCGACTCAGCTGGCGAGTATCAGGCAGATGAGCAGGCAGGTGTCGCGGGGCTCAGCTGGCGAGTATCAGGCAGATGAGCAGGCAGGTGTCGCGGCGGGCTCAGCTGGCGCGGTATCAGAGCAGATGAGCAGGCAGGTGTCGCGCGGCTCAGCTGGCGAGGTATCAGGCAGATGAGCAGGCAGGTGTCATCGCGCGGCTCAGCTGGCGGTATCAGGCAGATGAGCAGGCAGGTGTCGCCGCGGCTCAGCTGGCGATTATCAGGCAGATGAGCAGGCAGGTGTCGCGCGGCTCAGCTGGCGGTATCAGGCAGATGAGCAGGCAGGTGTCGCGGCGGCTCAGCTGGCGAGTATCAGGCAGATGAGCAGGCAGGTGTCGCGTGGCTCAGCTGGCAGTATCAGGCAGATGAGCAGGCAGGTGTCAGCGTGGCTCAGCTGGCGGTATCGGAGCAGATGAGCAGGCAGGTGTGCGCGGCTCAGCTGGCGATTATCAGGCAGATGAGCAGGCAGGTGTCAGCAGCGGCTCAGCTGGCGAGTATCAGGCAGATGAGCAGGCAGGTGTTGCGCGGCTCAGCTGGCGATTATCAGGCAGATGAGCAGGCAGGTGTCGCGCGGCTCAGCTGGCGAGTATCAGGCAGATGAGCAGGCAGGTGTCGCGCCGACTCAGCTGGCGGTATCAGGCAGATGAGCAGGCAGGTGTCATCGCGGCTCAGCTGGCGGTATCAGGCAGATGAGCAGGCAGGTGTTAGCGGCTCAGCTGGCGGTATCAGGCAGATGAGCAGGCAGGTGTCGCGCGGCTCAGCTGGCGAGTATCAGGCAGATGAGCAGGCGGGTGTCGGCGGCTCGGCTGGCGGTATCAGGCAGATGAGCAGGCAGGTGTCGAAGCGGCTCAGCTGGCGAGTATCAGGCAGATGAGCAGGCAGGTGTGTCGCGGCTCAGCTGGCGGTATCAGGCAGATGAGCAGGCAGGTGTCGCGCGGCTCAGCTGGCGGTATCAGGCAGATGAGCAGGCAGGTGTCCCGATGGCTCAGCTGGCGAGTATCAGGCAGATGAGCAGGCAGGTGTCGCGCGGCTCAGCTGGCGAGTATCAGGCAGATGAGCAGGCAGGTGTCGCGCGGCTCAGCTGGCGAGTATCAGGCAGATGAGCAGGCAGGTGTCGCGCGGCTCAGCTGGCGAGTATCAGGCAGATGAGCAGGCAGGTGTCGGGCGGCTCAGCTGGCGGTATCAGGCAGATGAGCAGGCAGGTGTCGCGGCGGCTCAGCTGGCGGTATCAGGCAGATGAGCAGGCAGGTGTCCGGCGGCGGCTCAGCTGGCGGTATCAGGCAGATGAGCAGGCGGGTGTCGCGGGCGGCTCAGCTGGCGAGTATCAGGCAGATGAGCAGGCAGGTGTCGCGCGGCTCAGCTGGCGAGTATCAGGCAGATGAGCAGGCAGGTGTCGCGCGGCTCAGCTGGCGAGTATCAGGCAGATGAGCAGGCAGGTGTCGCGAGCGGCTCAGCTGGCGAGTATCAGGCAGATGAGCAGGCAGGTGTCGCGAGCGGCTCAGCTGGCGGTATCAGGCAGATGAGCAGGCAGGTGTCGCGCGGCTCAGCTGGCGGTATCAGGCAGATGAGCAGGCAGGTGTGGCGCGGCTCAGCTGGCGGTATCAGGCAGATGAGCAGGCAGGTGTCCGCGGCTCAGCTGGCGAGTATCAGGCAGATGAGCAGGCAGGTGTCGCAGCGGCTCGCTGGCGAGTATCAGGCAGATGAGCAGGCAGGTGTGTCGCGCGGCTCAGCTGGCGAGTATCAGGCAGATGAGCAGGCAGGTGTCGCGCGGCTCAGCTGGCGAGTATCAGGCAGATGAGCAGGCAGGTGTCCCGGGCTCAGCTGGCGGTATCAGGCAGATGAGCAGGCAGGTGTCGCGCGGCTCAGCTGGCGGTATCAGAGCAGATGAGCAGGCAGGTGTCGCGCGGCTCAGCTGGCGAGTATCAGGCAGATGAGCAGGCAGGTGTCGCGCGCGGCTCAGCTGGCGAGTATCAGGCAGATGAGCAGGCAGGTGTCGTCGGCGGCTCAGCTGGCGGTATCAGGCAGATGAGCAGGCAGGTGTCGCGGGCTCAGCTGGTGATTATCAGGCAGATGAGCAGGCAGGTGTCGTGGCGGCTCAGCTGGCGATTATCAGGCAGATGAGCAGGCAGGTGTCGCGCGGGCTCAGCTGGCGAGTATCAGGCAGATGAGCAGGCAGGTGTCGTGACTCAGCTGGCGAGTATCAGGCAGATGAGCAGGCAGGTGTCGCGCTGGCTCAGCTGGCGGTATCGGGCAGATGAGCAGGCAGGTGTCGCGGCGGCTCAGCTGGCGGTATCAGGCAGATGAGCAGGCAGGTGTCGCGCGGCTCAGCTGGCGGTATCAGGCAGATGAGCAGGCAGGTGTCGCGGGCGGCTCAGCTGGCGAGTATCAGGCAGATGAGCAGGCAGGTGTCGTGCGGCTCAGCTGGCGGTATCAGGCAGATGAGCAGGCAGGTGTCGTCGTGGCTCAGCTGGCGGTATCAGGCAGATGAGCAGGTGGTGTCGCGCGGCTCAGCTGGCGGTATCAGGCAGATGAGCAGGCAGGTGTCGGCGCGGCTCAGCTGGCGAGTATCAGGCAGATGAGCAGGCAGGTGTCGCGCGGCTCAGCTGGCGAGTATCAGGCAGATGAGCAGGCAGGTGTCGCGCGGCTCAGCTGGCGGTATCAGAGCAGATGAGCGGCAGGTGTCGCGCGGCTCAGCTGGCGAGTATCGGGCAGATGAGCAGGCAGGTGTTTCGCGGCTCAGCTGGCGAGTATCAGGCAGATGAGCAGGCAGGTGGTGCGCGGCTCAGCTGGCGGTATCGGCAGATGAGCAGGCAGGTGTCGCGCGGCTCAGCTGGCGAGTATCAGGCAGATGAGCAGGCAGGTGTCGCGGCGGCTCAGCTGGCGAGTATCAGGCAGATGAGCAGGCAGGTGTCGTGGCGGCTCAGCTGGCGAGTATCAGGCAGATGAGCGAGGCAGGTGTCCGCGGGCTCAGCTGGCGGTATCAGGCAGATGAGCAGGCAGGTGTTTGGCTCAGCTGGCCGAGTATCAGGCAGATGAGCAGGCAGGTGTCGCCGGCGGCTCAGCTGGCGGTATCAAGCAGATGAGCAGGCAGGTGTCATTGCGGCTCAGCTGGCGAGTATCAGGCAGATGAGCAGGCAGGTGTCGGCGTGGCTCAGCTGGCGGTATCGGGCAGATGAGCAGGCAGGTGTCGGCGCGGCTCAGCTGGCGAGTATCAGAGCAGATGAGCAGGCAGGTGTCCGCGCGGCTCAGCTGGCGAGTATCAGGCAGATGAGCAGGCAGGTGTCGCGTGGCTCAGCTGGCGGTATCAGGCAGATGAGCAGGCAGGTGTCGCGGCGGCTCAGCTGGCGGTATCAGGCAGATGAGCAGGCAGGTGTGTCAGCGGCTCAGCTGGCGATTATCAGGCAGATGAGCAGGCAGGTGTCGCGCGGCTCAGCTGGCGAGTATCAGGCAGATGAGCAGGCAGGTGTCGCGCGGCTCAGCTGGGGAGTATCAGGCAGATGAGCAGGCAGGTGTCGCGCGGCTCAGCTGGCGAGTATCAGGCAGATGAGCAGGCAGGTGTCGCGTGGCTCAGCTGGCGAGTATCAGGCAGATGAGCAGGCAGGTGTCGCGCGGCTCAGCTGGCGATTATCGGGCAGATGAGCAGGCAGGTGTCGCGGCGGCTCAGCTGGCGGTATCGGGCAGATGAGCAGGCAGGTGTCACAGCGGCTCAGCTGGCGGTATCAGGCAGATGAGCAGGCAGGTGTCGCGTGGGCTCAGCTGGCGAGTATCAGGCAGATGAGCAGGCAGGTCATGGGCTCAGCTGGGCGGTATCAGGCAGATGAGCAGGCAGGTGTCGCGCGGCTCAGCTGGCGAGTATCAGGCAGATGAGCAGGCAGGTGTCCGCGGCTCAGCTGGCGGTATCAGGCAGATGAGCAGGCAGGTGTCGCGCGGCTCAGCTGGCGGTATCAGGCAGATGAGCAGGCAGGTGTCGCAGCGGCTCAGCTGGCGAGTATCAAGGCAGATGAGCAGGCAGGTGTCGCGCGGCTCGGCTGGCGGTATCAGGCAGATGAGCAGGCAGGTGTCATGGCGGCTCAGCTGGCGGTATCAGGCAGATGAGCAGGCAGGTGTCGCGCGGCTCAGCTGGTGAGTATCAGGCAGATGAGCAGGCAGGTGTCGAGCGGCTCAGCTGGCGAGTATCAGGCAGATGAGCAGGCAGGTGTCGCGTGGCTCAGCTGGCGAGTATCAGGCAGATGAGCAGGCAGGTGTCGCGCTGGCTCAGCTGGCGGTATCAGGCAGATGAGCAGGCGGGTGTCGTAGCGGCTCAGCTGGCGGTATCAGGCAGATGAGCAGGCAGGTGTCGCGGCGGCTCAGCTGGCGAGTATCAGGCAGATGAGCAGGCAGGTGTCGCGCGGCTCAGCTGGCGAGTATCAGGCAGATGAGCAGGCAGGTGTCCGCAGCGGCTCAGCTGGCGAGTATCAGGCAGATGAGCAGGCAGGTGTCGCGGGGCTCAGCTGGCGAGTATCAGGCAGATGAGCAGGCAGGTGTCGCGGCTCAGCTGGCGAGTATCAGGCAGATGAGCAGGCAGGTGTGTCGGCGGCTCAGCTGGCGAGTATCAGGCAGATGAGCAGGCAGGTGTCGCGCGGCTCAGCTGGCGAGTATCAGGCAGATGAGCAGGCAGGTGTCGCGTGGCTCAGCTGGCGAGTATCGGCAGATGAGCAGGCAGGTGTCGCGCGGCTCAGCTGGCGAGTATCAGGCAGATGAGCAGGCAGGTGTCGCGGCGGCTCAGCTGGCGAGTATCAAGCAGATGAGCAGGCAGGTGTCGCGGCTCGGCTGGCGGTATCAGGCAGATGAGCAGGCAGGTGTCGTCGCGGCTCAGCTGGCGGTATCAGGCAGATGAGCAGGCAGGTGTCGCGGCGGCTCAGCTGGCGAGTATCAGGCAGATGAGCAGGCAGGTGTCGCGGCGGCTCGCTGGCGGTATCAGGCAGATGAGCAGGCAGGTGTCGCGGCGGCTCGGCTGGCGGTATCAGGCAGATGAGCAGGCAGGTGTCGCGCGGCTCAGCTGGCGAGTATCGGGCAGATGAGCAGGCAGGTGTCGCGCGGCTCAGCTGGCGAGTATCAGGCAGATGAGCAGGCAGGTGTCGGCGGCTCAGCTGGCGAGTATCAGGCAGATGAAGCAGGCAGGTGTCGCGCGGCTCAGCTGGCGAGTATCAGGCAGATGAGCAGGCAGGTGTGTCGCGGCTCAGCTGGCGCGGTATCAGGCAGATGAGCAGGCAGGTGTCGCGCAGGCGGCTCAGCTGGCGAGTATCAGGCAGATGAGCAGGCAGGTGTCGCGCGGCTCCGCTGGCGGTATCAGGCAGATGAGCAGGCAGGTGTCGTGGCAGCGGCTCCGCTGGCAGTATCAGGCAGATGAGCAGGCAGGTGTCGCGCGGCTCAGCTGGCGAGTATCAGGCAGATGAGCAGGCAGGGTGTCGTGGCGGCTCAGCTGGCGAGTATCAGGCAGATGAGCAGGCAGGTGTCGCCCGCGGCTCAGCTGGCGAGTATCAGGCAGATGAGCAGGCAGGTGTGTCGCGGCTCAGCTGGCGGTATCAGGCAGATGAGCAGGCAGGTGTCGCAGCGGCTCAGCTGGCGAGTATCAGGCAGATGAGCGCAGGCAGGTGTCGCGTGGCTCAGCTGGCGATTATCAGGCAGATGAGCAGGCAGGTGTCCCGCGGCTCAGCTGGCGAGTATCAGGCAGATGAGCAGGCGGTGTGTCGCGGCGGCTCAGCTGGCGGTATCAGGCAGATGAGCAGGCAGGTGTCGGGGCTCAGCTGGCGATTATCAGGCAGATGAGCAGGCAGGTGTCGCGCGGCTCAGCTGGCGAGTATCAGAGCAGATGAGCAGGCAGGTGTCGCGGCGGCTCAGCTGGCGAGTATCAGGCAGATGAGCAGGCAGGTGTCGGCGCGGCTCAGCTGGCGAGTATCAGGCAGATGAGCAGGCAGGTGTCGTGGCGGCTCCGGCTGGCGAGTATCAGGCAGATGAGCAGGCAGGTGTCGCCCGCGGCTCAGCTGGCGGTATCAGGCAGATGAGCAGGCAGGTGTGCGCGCGGCTCAGCTGGCGGTATCAGGCAGATGAGCAGGCAGGTGTCGCAGCGGCTCAGCTGGCGAGTATCAGGCAGATGAGCAGGCAGGTGTCGGCGCGGCTCAGCTGGCGAGTATCAGGCAGATGAGCAGGCAGGTGTCCCAGCGGCTCAGCTGGCGGTATCAGGCAGATGAGCAGGCAGGTGTCGCGGCGGCTCAGCTGGCGAGTATCAGGCAGATGAGCAGGCAGGTGTCGCGCGGCTCAGCTGGCGAGTATCAGGCAGATGAGCAGGCAGGTGTCGGCGTGGCTCAGCTGGCGGTATCAGGCAGATGAGCAGGCAGGTGTCGCAGCGGCTCAGCTGGCGGTATCAGGCAGATGAGCAGGCAGGTGTCGCGCGGCTCAGCTGGCGGTATCAGGCAGATGAGCAGGCAGGTGTCGCGCGGCTCAGCTGGCGATTATCAGGCAGATGAGCAGGCAGGTGTCGCAGCGGCTCAGCTGGCGGTATCAGGCAGATGAGCAGGCAGGTGTCGCCCGGCTCAGCTGGCGATTATCAGGCAGATGAGCAGGCAGGTGTCGCGCGGCTCAGCTGGCGAGTATCAGGCAGATGAGCAGGCAGGTGTCGCGGAGGCTCAGCTGGCGAGTATCAGGCAGATGAGCAGGCAGGTGTCATGCGGCTCAGCTGGCGAGTATCAGGCAGATGAGCAGGCAGGTGTCGCGCGGCTCAGCTGGCGAGTATCAGGCAGATGAGCAGGCAGGTGTCGCGCGGGCTCAGCTGGCGGTATCAGGCAGATGAGCAGGCAGGTGTCGCGGCGGCTCAGCTGGCGAGTATCAGGCAGATGAGCAGGCGGGTGTCGGCGCGGCTCAGCTGGCGGTATCAGGCAGAGATGAGCAGGCAGGTGTCAGCGGCTCAGCTGGCGGTATCAGGCAGATGAGCAGGCAGGTGTCGTCGCGGCTCAGCTGGCGAGTATCAGGCAGATGAGCAGGCAGGTGTGTCGCGCGGCTCAGCTGGCGAGTATCAGGCAGATGAGCAGGCAGGTGTCGCGCGGCTCAGCTGGCAGAGTATCAGGCAGATGAGCAGGCAGGTGTCGCGGCTCAGCTGGCGGTATCAGGCAGATGAGCAGGCAGGTGTCGTCGCGGCTCAGCTGGCGAGTATCCAAGCAGATGAGCAGGCAGGTGTCGCGTGGCTCAGCTGGCGAGTATCGAGCAGATGAGCAGGCAGGTGTCGCGCGGCTCAGCTGGCGATTATCGAGCAGATGAGCAGGCAGGTGTCGCGGCGGCTCAGCTGGCGGTATCAGGCAGATGAGCAGGCAGGTGTCGCGGGGCTCAGCTGGCGATTATCAGGCAGATGAGCAGGCAGGTGTCGCGCGGCTCGCTGGCGAGTATCAGGCAGATGAGCAGGCAGGTGTCGCGCGGCTCAGCTGGCGAGTATCAGGCAGATGAGCAGGCAGGTGTCACGCGGCTCAGCTGGCAGTATCAGGCAGATGAGCAGGCAGGTGTGTCGCGGCTCAGCTGGCGGTATCAGGCAGATGAGCAGGCAGGTGTGAGCGGCTCTGCTGGCGGTATCAGGCAGATGAGCAGGCAGGTGTCGCGCGGCTCAGCTGGCGAGTATCAGGCAGATGAGCAGGCAGGTGTCGCGGCGGCTCAGCTGGCGAGTATCAGGCAGATGAGCAGGCAGGTGTCGTCCGGCGGCTCAGCTGGCGGTATCAGGCAGATGAGCAGGCAGGTGTCGCGGGGCTCAGCTGGCGAGTATCAGGCAGATGAGCAGGCAGGTGTCCCGAGGCTCAGCTGGCGAGTATCAGGCAGATGAGCAGGCAGGTGTCGCGCGGCTCAGCTGGCGAGTATCAGGCAGATGAGCAGGCAGGTGTCGCGCGGCTCAGCTGGCGAGTATCAGGCAGATGAGCAGGCAGGTGTCGCGTGGCTCAGCTGGCGAGTATCAGGCAGATGAGCAGGCAGGTGTCATGCGGCTCGGCTGGCGGTATCAGGCAGATGAGCAGGCAGGTGTCGGCGGCGGCTCAGCTGGCGGTATCAGGCAGATGAGCAGGCAGGTGTCGCCCGCGGCTCAGCTGGCGGTATCAGGCAGATGAGCAGGCAGGTGTCGCGCGGCTCAGCTGGCGAGTATCAAGCAGATGAGCAGGCGGGTGTCGCGCGCGGCTCAGCTGGCGGTATCAGGCAGATGAGCAGGCAGGTGTCGCGCGGCTCAGCTGGCGGTATCAGGCAGATGAGCAGGCAGGTGTCGCGGGCTCAGCTGGCGAGTATCAAGCAGATGAGCAGGCAGGGTGTGTTCGCGGCTCAGCTGGCGAGTATCAGGCAGATGAGCAGGCAGGTGTCGTGCGGCTCAGCTGGCGAGTATCAGGCAGATGAGCAGGCAGGTGTCGCGCGGCTCAGCTGGCGAGTATCAGGCAGATGAGCAGGCAGGTGTCGTGCGGCTCAGCTGGCGAGTATCAGGCAGATGAGCAGGCAGGTGTCGCGCGGCTCAGCTGGCGAGTATCAGGCAGATGAGCAGGCAGGTGTCGCGCGGCTCAGCTGGCGGTATCAGGCAGATGAGCAGGCAGGTGTGCGCGGCTCGCTGGCGAGTATCAGGCAGATGAGCAGGCAGGTGTCGCGCGGCTCAGCTGGCGGTATCGAGCAGATGAGCAGGCAGGTGTCGCAGCGGCTCAGCTGGCGAGTATCAGGCAGATGAGCAGGCAGGTGTCCCGTCGCGGCTCAGCTGGCGATTATCAGGCAGATGAGCAGGCAGGTGTCGCGCGGCTCAGCTGGCGAGTATCAGGCAGATGAGCAGGCAGGTGTGTCGCGCGGCTCAGCTGGCGGTATCAGGCAGATGAGCAGGCAGGTGTCGGCGCGGCTCCGCTGGCGGTATCAGGCAGATGAGCAGGCAGGTGTCGCGGCGGCTCAGCTGGCGAGTATCGAGCAGATGAGCAGGCAGGTGTCGGCGGCTCAGCTGGCGAGTATCAGGCAGATGAGCAGGCAGGTGTGTCGCGGCTCAGCTGGCGAGTATCAGGCAGATGAGCAGGCAGGTGTCGCGTGGCTCAGCTGGCGGTATCAGGCAGATGAGCAGGCAGGGTGTCGTGCGGCTCGCTGGCGGTATCAGGCAGATGAGCAGGCAGGTGTCGCAGCGGCTCGCTGGCGAGTATCAGGCAGATGAGCAGGCAGGTGTCGCAGCGGCTCAGCTGGCGGTATCAGGCAGATGAGCAGGCAGGTGTCGCGCGGCTCAGCTGGCGGTATCAGGCAGATGAGCAGGCAGGTGTCGCGCGGCTCCGCTGGCGGTATCAGGCAGATGAGCAGGCAGGTGTCGCAGCGGCTCAGCTGGCGAGTATCAGGCAGATGAGCAGGCAGGTGTCGTCCGCGGCTCAGCTGGCGAGTATCAGGCAGATGAGCAGGCAGGTGTCGTCGCGGCTCCGCTGGCGAGTATCAGGCAGATGAGCAGGCAGGTGTCGCGGCGGCTCAGCTGGCGGTATCAGGCAGATGAGCAGGCAGGTGTCGCGCGGCTCAGCTGGCGAGTATCAGGCAGATGAGCAGGCAGGTGTCCGCGCGGCTCAGCTGGCGAGTATCAGGCAGATGAGCAGGCAGGTGTGTCGGCGGCTCAGCTGGCGAGTATCAGGCAGATGAGCAGGCAGGTGTCCGCGGCTCAGCTGGCGGTATCAGGCAGATGAGCAGGCAGGTGTCGCGCGGCTCCGCTGGCGGTATCAGGCAGATGAGCAGGCAGGTGTCGCGGCGGCTCCGCTGGCGAGTATCGGCAGATGAGCAGGCAGGCAGGTGTCGCGGGGCTCAGCTGGCGGTATCAGGCAGATGAGCAGGCAGGTGTCGCGCGGCTCAGCTGGCGGTATCAGGCAGATGAGCAGGCAGGTGTCGTGCGGCTCAGCTGGCGGTATCAGGCAGATGAGCAGGCAGGTGTCGCGGCGGCTCGCTGGCGGTATCAGGCAGATGAGCAGGCAGGTGTCGCGCGGCTCAGCTGGCGAGTATCAGGCAGATGAGCAGGCAGGTGTCGGCGCGGCTCAGCTGGCGGTATCAGGCAGATGAGCAGGCAGGTGTCGTAGCGGCTCAGCTGGCGAGTATCAGGCAGATGAGCAGGCAGGTGTCGCGCGGCTCAGCTGGCGAGTATCGGGCAGATGAG
This sequence comes from Bos mutus, assembly GCF_027580195.1. Lineage (NCBI taxonomy): Eukaryota > Metazoa > Chordata > Mammalia > Artiodactyla > Bovidae > Bos > Bos mutus. The sequence goes on from NW_027220416.1 coordinate 10,321, forward strand.
CAGGCAGGTGTCGCGCGGCTCAGCTGGCGAGTATCGGGCAGATGAGCAGGCAGGTGTCGCGCGGCTCAGCTGGCGAGTATCAGGCAGATGAGCAGGCAGGTGTCGCGCGGCTCAGCTGGCGAGTATCAGGCAGATGAGCAGGCAGGTGTCGCGTGCGGCTCAGCTGGCGAGTATCAGGCAGATGAGCAGGCAGGTGTCGCAGCGGCTCAGCTGGCGGTATCAGGCAGATGAGCAGGCAGGTGTCGCGCGGCTCAGCTGGCGAGTATCAGGCAGATGAGCAGGCAGGTGTCGCGCGGCTCAGCTGGCGAGTATCAGGCAGATGAGCAGGCAGGTGTCGCGCGGCTCAGCTGGCGAGTATCAGGCAGATGAGCAGGCAGGTGTCTCGCGGCTCAGCTGGCGAGTATCAGGCAGATGAGCAGGCAGGTGTCGCGAGGCTCAGCTGGCGAGTATCAGGCAGATGAGCAGGCAGGTGTCGCGGCGGCTCAGCTGGCGAGTATCAGGCAGATGAGCAGGCAGGTGTCGCGCGGCTCAGCTGGCGGTATCAGGCAGATGAGCAGGCAGGGTGTCGCGAGCGGCTCAGCTGGCGGTATCAGGCAGATGAGCAGGCAGGTGTCGCGCGGCTCAGCTGGCGGTATCAGGCAGATGAGCAGGCAGGTGTCGCGCGGCTCAGCTGGCGGTATCAGGCAGATGAGCAGGCAGGTGTCCGCGCGGCTCAGCTGGCGGTATCAGGCAGATGAGCAGGCAGGTGGCCGGCGGCTCAGCTGGCGAGTATCAGGCAGATGAGCAGGCAGGTGTGTCGCGGGCTCAGCTGGCGGTATCAGGCAGATGAGCAGGCAGGTGTCGCGCGGCTCAGCTGGCGGTATCAGGCAGATGAGCAGGCAGGTGTCGCGCGGCTCAGCTGGCGGTATCAGGCAGATGAGCAGGCAGGTGTCGCGCGGCTCAGCTGGCGGTATCAGGCAGATGAGCAGGAGCGCGGGCTGGCGAGTATCAAGCAGATGAGCAGGCAGGTGGCTCAGCTGGCGGTATCAGGCAGAGCAGGCAGGTGTCGCGCGGCTCAGCTGGCAGTATCAGGCAGATGAGCGGCAGGTGTCGGCGTGGCTCAGCTGGCGGTAT
>NW_027220417.1:0-24664 GCF_027580195.1 Bos mutus
AAAATACTGAATTTATTATCTCTCGCATTGTCACATCACAACCTATACCTCAAACTGATGTTTTCTATACAGATGGGACCAAATATGCCAAAGCCTCATTCTGGTCTCTCAAAGAATATAAAGTCTTTTATACTAAAATTTTTGCGGGCTCCAAAATCACTGCAGATGGTGATTGCAGCCATGAAATTAAATGATGCTCATTTCCTTGGAAGGAAAATTATGACCCACCTAGATAGCATATTAAAAAGCAGAGACATTACTTTGCCAACAAAGGTAATCTAGTCAAGGCTATGGTTTTTCCAGTGGTCATGTATGAATGTGAGAGTTGGATTGTGAAGAAAGCTGAGCACCGAAGAATTGATTCTTTTGAACTGTGGTGATGGAGAAGACTCTTGAGACTCCCTTGGACTGCAAGGAGATCCAACCAGTCCATTCTAAAGGAGATCAGTCCTGGGTGTTCATTGGAACGACTGATGCTGAAACTGAAACTCCAATACTTTGGCCACTTCATGCGAAGACTTGACTCATTGTAAAAGATTCTGATGCTGGGAGGGATTGGGGGCAGGAGGAGAAGGGGACGACAGAGGATGAGATGGCTGGATGACATCACCGACTCGATGGACATGAATTTGAGTGAACTCCAGGAGGTGGTGATGGACAGGGAGGCCTGTCGTGCTGCAATTCATGTGATTGTAGTCAGACACGACTGAGCAACTCAACTGAACTGATACTAAATTTCATTCTGCTCAACAAAATGAATTATATACTCTTATTCAAGTTATTCACCTACATCCTTACCCAATTAATATAGTCTCTGACTCCTTATACTCAGTTTTTATATTAGGAAATATAGAAACCTCTATTATAAATTCCAATGAACCTATTATTCAACAACTTTTTCTCGAACTAGAGTCTCTTATTGGGGACTGCACTTCCCCCATTTATATTACCCATATTTGAACACATTCCTGCCTTCCCGGCCCTATGACTCATGGTAAAGAACAAGTTGATAAAGTTGTTTCTTTTGCTACTCCTGAGGAACAACATGCTCTATTGTACAATAATCCTGGCTCCTTAAACCAGATTTAGAAAATTCCATACCGCCATGCTAAAGAAATCATTAATAATTGCTATACTTGTAGACCCCTACATCTTCGACCCATTGCACAGAGTGTTAATCCTCGAGGATTACAACCTAATGAATTATGGCAAATGGATGTAACTCATTGCCCTGAACTTTCTCCATCTTCTTTCCTACATGTCTGTATCGACACAAATTCTTTTATATGGGACACATCTCTTTGAGGTGAGGCTGCACAGCACGTCATAACCCACCTATTAGCTTGTTTTGCAATAATGGGAACTCCTAACTCTATAAAAACAGACAATGGCCCTGCCTATACTTCTAGGCAATTCAAACAATTTTTACAATCATTTTCTATTAAACATATTACAGACATTCCTTACAATCCACAAGCACAGGGCATAGTTGAATGAGCACATCACACACTGAAACTGCAAATAAAAAAAAATTTTTTAAGGGGGAATACACAGGAAATTTCTATCTTCCTTATCCAGAGCAGATTTTACTAGATCTCAACACTATATATTCTCTAATCCTATAACTATTGTTAATACAGCTTTGTTTTAAATTTTTTAAACTTACCGCAAGGAGATTTCTTGACACAAGCAGAAAAACATTTCAAGGAATTGAAGGATACTTGTCTTCTGAAACTCCAGTACTTTGGCCACCTCATGCGAAGAGTTGACTCATTGGAAAAGACTCTGATGCTGGGAGGGATTGGGGGCAGGAGGAGAAGGGGACGACAGAGGATGAGATGGCTGGATGGCATCACTGATTCAATGGAGGTGAGTCTCAGTGAACTCTGGGAGTTGGTGATGGACAGGAGGCCTGGCGTGCTGCAATTCATGGGGTCGCAAAGAGTCGGACACGACTGAGCGACTAATCTGATGTGATCTGATAGTCTCTTAGATGTTGGCTCAAGGAGTCAGTCGACAGAAGAATAACCAGTAACCAATAATTTTTTCCTCCCTCTGTATGCCATCCTGAGTCAGTGGCACAGAGACAAACAAGGGTGGGTGCCCCCTCAAAAGAGGAGACCATTCGGATGTCCATTTGGCTGGGTCCCCGGGGGGAGGGGGGGGGGGAACTTAGGTGCCTCTTAGCATTGACTGCTGCTGCTGTTAAGTCACTTCAGTCATGTCCGACTCTGTGCGACCCCATAGACGGCAGCCCACCAGGCTCCCCGGTCCCTGGGATTCTCCAGGCAAGAACACTGGAGTGGGTTGCCATTTCCTTCTCCAATGCCTGAAGGTAAAAAGTGAAAGTGAAGTCGCTCAGTCGTGTCCGACTCCCAACGACCCCATGGACTGCAGCCCACCAGGCTCCCATCTCCGTCCACGGGATTTTCCAGGCAAGAGTACTGGAGTGGGGTGCCATTGCCTTCTCCGCTTAGCATTGGCAGATCAGTATAAACCCTTGATCTGGATGTGTCTCACAGGCTGACACACCCTTGAGCCATATGAGGTCACCACGAAACTGCAAGCTAGGGCCCACTTGGACTCCATAGCCTTGAAGGCCGTGAAGCCACACAATCCAGCTTGAAGCGCCAGAAAATCAGGTCGCACAGTCGTCCACATTCATTTTTCGTCCGCCTGGCTGCTCTCCCGAGGGAGACTTAAGACATATCTTATCACTGGCAGGTCGGTATAAATCCCTGACCTAGACCAGCCTCACAGGGAGGGATCAAATCCCCCAGAGACTGGCACCACCTTTCAGCCTTATGAGGTTGTCATGGAACCACAGGTTTTGGACCCTCTCAGACTCCGTACTCTGAGGACTGTGGAGCTCAGTTTTACTTCCTTCAGTCAGCAATCATGCATACACAATCACTCAGTTTATCACAATATGTCCCTTTTCCCAAGTTCCCAGGTCTCCCTATCTGATACTCCCTTCCCAAGGTGATCTGTCTCCTCTTCTACCCACTGGGGTAGGACCTCCTGACTGGGGACTGGCCCTGTGGCCTTACCTTACCCTGTGGCCATTCCTGGTGAGTCCAGTTGGGGTTTGGCCATCTGGAGTCAGAATGCTGGTCCAAAAGAGAACCTGGAATGAGGAGGTGGTGCGCCTTCTGATTCAACTCGGGGATCCTCTGCTCTGACTCAGCCAAGCCACAAATCCGGCAGCTCAAGAGGCCAGTATGGGTGGAATCTAGCTAGGGCCTCCAGAAATGCTGCACAAACCAGTACTTGAGAAACCAAGCACCACACTTGGGAGGTTGGAGAACTCAGGTTTATTATGCTGCTGGGCCCAGAGGAGTTAACACTCCAAGGCTTGAGCCCTGAACAAAGGGGTTAGAGTTTTTCTACACGGAAAGGCATGATTAAGCAGGTTTGCAGGGGCTAGGGCGATTGCAGACCATTCAGGTATGACCTAAATCAAATCCCTTATGATTATACAGTAGAAGTGAGAAATAGATTTAAGGGCCTAGATCTGATAGATAAGAGTGCCTGATGAACTATGGAATGAGGTTTGGGACATTGTACAGGAGACAGGGATCAAGACCATCCCCATGGAAAAGAAATGCAAAAAAGCACAATGGCTGTCCGGGGAGGCCTTAAAAATAGCTGTAAAGAGAAGTGAAAAGCAAAGGAGAAAAGGAAAGATATAAGCATCTGAATGCAGAGTTCCAAAGAATAGCAAGAAGAGATAAGAAATCCTTCCTCGGTGATCAATGCAAAGAAATAGAGGAAAACAACAGAATGGCAAAGACTAGAGATCTCTTCAAGAAAATTAGAGATACCAAGGGAACATTTTATGCAAAGATGGGCTCGATAAAGGACAGAAATGGTATGGACCTAAGAGAAGCAGAAGATACTAAGAAGAGGTGGCAAGAATACACAGAAGAACTGTACAGAAAAGATCTTCATGACCCAGATAATCATGATGGTGTGATCACTGACCTGGAGCCAGACGTCCTGGAATGTGAAGTCCAGTTCACATTCAGAGAATCCCATTCACCAAACAAGGGTGAATGGGATAAGCTCCAGTTACTAGTATTGTGAGTTCCCACTTTCTGAGACCTATGTGATTTAGAGTTTGCAAGAAGCAAGCTGAGTTACAGAGGCAGAAGGAGAAGGAGGTAAAATTTTAACTTTTCCTCTTCAGTTTCTCTCCTGTATGAACTGCCTAATGGTCAGTTAAGGCTGAACATGAAATAGAAGCTTTGCCACATTCATTTCATTTGTATGCTTTCTATACAGTATGAATACTCTGATGAATTAGAAGGCCTGAATTCTAACTAAAGACTTTGCCACACTCATTACATTCGCACTGTTTCTCACAGTTGTTCCATTTGTAACGTTTTTCTCCACTATGACTTAATCTGATGCTTCCTATGATGGTCATTTCAAGCACCAGCCATACATCACATTTCTATGCTTTCTCTCCTGGATGAACTGCCTGATGGTGAGTTAAGGCTGACTGTGCACTAAAACCTTTGTCACAATTCTTACATTTGTAAGGTTTTGATAACTTATCATGAATAGTGTGGGATTCATGATCTCTGAAGATTTAGCTTTGGGACCAGGGACCAGGGTTGATCAATCAAGAGCTTTTGTGTAGCAGAGTTTTATTAAAGTGAAAAAGGGATAGAGAAAGCTTCTGACATAGACATCAGAAGGGGGATGGAGAGTGCCCCCCTGCTAGTTTTAGCAAGCTGTTTTATGTAGGTTGGAAAGTTATTCATCAGATAAGAGAGACACCTCAAGGCTGAGGGAGTTTCAGCAGGCCCCTCTCCCACAATATGCATTTTTTAGATAGGATGGCAAGAGATGTGTCATCCCCCAGCCATAAAACAACTGATACGAATACTGTTTTGTTGAGCTATCATCAGCCCATGGTTTGATGATAGTCAAATCTGATGATAGTCTTAGGAAGAATCATTCTGAAGAAAACATAGCTTAAGAAAAATTAAGAAAATGCAGTTACATAGTTTTTCATTAACATAGCTTAAGAAAAACATCACACAACACATTTATATGGTTTCTCTCCAGTATGAATTCTCTGATGAACTGCAAGGCTTGCATTTAAACTAAAGGCCTTGCCACATACATCACATTTATATGGTTTCTCTCCAGTATGAATTCTCCGATGAGATGCAAGGTTTCCATTTGACTAAAGGCCTTGCCACATAGATCACATTTATATGGTTTCTCTCCAGTATGAACTCTCCGATGAACTACAAGTCTTGCATTTAGACTAAAGGCCTTGCCACATACATCACATTTATATGGTTTCTCTCCAGTATGTACTCTCCGATGAACTACAAGCCTTGAATTTAGACTAAAGGCCTTGCCACATATATCACATTTATATGGTTTCTCTCCGGTATGCATTCTCCAATGAATTACAAGTTTGTTTACACAAAATGTTTGTCCTAATTTTTATATTTGTAAGGTTTTGCTCCAGTATGAATTCTCTGATGAATTACAAGGGTTGAATTTCGACTAAAGGCCTGTCCACATGCATCACATTTAAATGGCTTCTCTCCAGTGTGAATTCTCCCATGAATTACAAGTTTCCGTTTTACAGTAAAGGCCAGCCACATACATCACATTTATATGGTTTCTCTCAGTATGAAGGGTCTGATGAATTAAAAATATTGACTTTTCTACTAAAGGCCTTTCCACACACATCACATTTATATGGTTTCTCTCCAGTATGAACTCTCTGATGAACTACAAGCCTTGAATTTACACTAAAGGCCTTGCCACATACATCACATTTATATGGTTTCTCTTCAGTATGTAATTCTCTGATTAATTAAAAATATTGACTTTTGAGTATAGCCACAGCCACATACTTCACATGTATATGGTTTCTCTCCAGTATGAACTCTCCAATGAACTACAAGCCTTACATTTACAAAAAGGCCTTGCCACACACATCACATTTATATGGTTTCTCTCCAGTATGAACTCTCCAATGAATTCCAAGGTGTGACTTTCGAGTATAGCAATGGCCACATACTTCACATGTATATGGTTTCTCTCCAGTATGAAGGGTCTGATGAACTGTACACCTTGCTTTTCGACTAAAGGCCTTTCCACACACATCACATTTATATGGTTTCTTTCCAGTATGAACTCGCCGATGATGTTGAAGGTGTGTATGCTGTTTAAAGCAGTGGCCACATACATCACATTTATATGGTTTTTCTCCAGTATGATTTCTCTGATGAACTATAAGGGTCGATTTATCATTAAAAGCCTGACAACATATGTTACATTTATATGCTTTTCTTCCTGTATGGATTCTTTGATGTCTAGTGAGTTCTGAGTCCTGAAGAAAAGTTATGTTACACTCATTACAACTGTAAGTGTTTTTCTTGTGTGCTTCCTGGTCTGGTACCAGTTCTGAGGGATGTATAACAGCACTCTCTTGTTTATGAGAATTGCCTTTACGGACACTACGAGTTCTCTGAGGTGGTAAACCTGAGGCCCTACTGTTGATATTCACCACAACGTGACTACATTCAGAAACTGTCCCTTCAGATTCAAGTATCTGCAACTGATCCTGAAAGCTTGATCCATGCCTTTCAACAGGCTTATTTCCTGCATCACTTCTACTATCATGATCTCTTCTATTGGTGAGATTGTTGTTATGGGATATAGACGTTCCTCTGTCATTTCTTTCATCATCTGTCCACAAACACTCAAAATCATGCATATTTTCCTGTATCTTTCTGAGGAAAAAATCTTTGATTTCATGGCTTTCAGCTCTTCCAAACATCACTTTTTGACAACTTTCTTCTTTACCACTGTTTCCTTTTGCCTGTAGTTTCTTGATCATACGTATTTGAGACACATCTACAAAATATGAAAACCATATGCATTCTATCAATTACAATTCATAAAAAATTGTTTCATGCTGAATACATGGTATTATACCAAAAGGCATATCCATGCTGAACAGAATTATGCATCTTCCCAATGATGATCTTAAAAATATTTGAAACACTAAATGAATAGAACTCTTTAAAAATCAAAGAGCAATAGAACTCTTAGAAAATCAAAGAGCAATCCCATGGATAGAGGATGTAATCCAAATTAATTTTAGGATAGTGTTCTTGCCTTCAGGGACAAAGATACAGTCAGAACATATTAATTTTTTCCAAACTCATACAGTCAGACCATATTATTTTTCTCAAAGTTCTCAAAAAGGGTATTTTCGCACCATGACTTCTAAACTCATTCTACTTGGTAGTAAACACACTGCTGTCTCATAATTGAGGAGAAAATATAGCATACTGTACACACTTTATGCATACTTATACATAAGTACACGGTAAAGAACAGACAGAGCTATGTAGGTGACTTGGTAGTAAAGAATTAGCCTGCCAATGCAGGAGACATAGGATAGGGAGCTTCAGTCCCTAGGTGGCGGAGATTCCTGGAGGAGGAAATGGCAGCCACTGAACTATTTTTGCCTGAAAAAAATTCCATGGATGACAAACTTAGCAGGCTACTGTCCATGAGATCACAAAGAGTCAGACAGAACGATCAACTGAACAAGCATTCATTAACAGGCAATACACTGCAATGGTAAATAATCAAAAGAAGCACTTTAACGAATAATGGAAAACATAAATAGCAGTTGACAACTGTTCAGGAAATTCCCTAAAATAATGGGAAAAAAAAAAAAAAAAAACTTTCCTAAATACCTCTTATAAATCTATCAGTAGATAGATGTATAGGCATTTTATGACATTGACAAGTGGTTCATGTCAGTTACATTGTGTAATACATAAAGACCATCATCTTTAAATAACAAAATATTAATAAATGAAACATTGTCTACTTAAAGAACAGTCATTCAGTACAGCAATTCCCTATCTATACAGTAACTTTAACTTACCCAGTTCATTGGTTCCAAGATACATGTCAAGGAACAAGTTTTGGGGCCTCCCTTCTGGCTCAGAGGTAAAGAATCCACCTGGTAATTAACACAGGACACAAGGGTTCCATCCCTCATCTGGGAAGTTCCCACATACCTTGGAGAAACTAAGCCTGTAGGCCACAACTCCGTGTTCCAGAGTTTGGGAGTCACAACTACTGTGCACAGGCATACAGCCCATACACTGTAACAAGAGAAGGCATTAGAATGAGAAGTCTGTGCACTGCAAGTAGAGAGTAGCCCTTGCTTGCCACAAGTAGTGAAAAGCCCCTAAAGCAACAAAGACCCAGTGCAACCAAAAATAAAAAACATTTTAAAAATGTAATGTATTGGTATGAAGAAAACCAATATTATTTGAAAACTTATTAACCAGAGTCAGAGACAACACTCACAAAAATGAAAAGTAAAATAAAAACATACAAGATGTAAAGTAGACAAAGAGATGTCACAATAAACAAGACAGCAAGTAAATATATTCTTTAAGCAAAAGTAATCTTTCAGGCAAATTCCTTGGTGGTCCAGTCGTTAGGACTATGCACACACACTGGAGGGGGCACAGATTCCATCCAGGAATGGGGAACTAAGATACCACCTGCCACATGGCACAGGGAAAAAACAACAACAACAACAACAAAACCAAAAAACCAGTAACTTCTGACCTTTTCTGTAAAACAGGCAACATTCTATGCCACATAACAGCACTAATTACCTCAATCTTACAAATAAAGGTAGTGGATTCACAGGGTTCCTGTACACAACTCCATGGAACATGAAAGTAAATGAGCAAAAGCAGGACTGACACCAAGACTTACAGATTCAGACATGCTCTGAACCACCAGGGCCCACTTGGGCAGAACAGAGGACAAAAAGTTACAATGAACTCCAGGAGTGTAAAAAGGAAACTTCAGATCAGACACAAGAACTGATGGCTGTGTTACTCAGCCATCCCTCTTGGAAATCATTTCCAAGGTACCAACAAGATATCAACTCAGGTCCTGTCTAAGAGAGGACCTCAATATCCACTGCCCTTACAGGTTTCCTGAGTTACAATCACAGAAGATCCAAACTACATTCCTGTTACACACACCCCTGAAGGATGTGGCAAAAGCAGTAACAACAGGAACAGCTGAGGGCTCTGAACAGGAAGACAGGTTGAAGGCAGCTCTGTGTAGGATCTGAGACACCAAATGCAATCAAAGAGCTGCTAGTCTTGCCCTTCTTCCAATGAGGTCTCCCAAGTGCAGCAAATAGGAAGAGAAGCAGGCTGGGTCTGAAATAATCTCTGGAGGTGTCAGCGCTCTTCTACACGGACCAAAAAGCAGGCATCCGATGGAATCCAGCACAGAAGGGGGACAAAGAGGAAACAGATCCCTTTGAAACACCTCATCACATGCTTCCCATAGTCAAGCAACAACATTGACAGGAGTCAAATGACAGATTGTTACAGATCATATAAAGACTTTGCCTTTTGGGACCTCTTTTCTTGGAGGTCCATTTTGCATAAAACTTTTTTTTTTTTCCTAATTAAATCATTTTTTTCATTGAGAAACAGCCACCTGTAAGTCAGACCTACTTTCTTTCTCCCTAATAAAATGTAATTTTCTGGTAGGAGACTGATGGGCTCCATGTTAAATGTCTAGAATATGTCATCTTCCCCTTTGCATTCCCTGAGATAAGAGATACATGGGATCCAGTTGAGGAATTTACACCCAACAAAAACAGGGTAAATAGACAGTCATTCTCCAATCTCAGGGAATAATTATGGCAAGGACAAAGAAAGGAAAAAACCCTGTTTGTTAAGGGAGACACTACACATGCCCAGAAAGGCTGCTTGGAGTCAAAACTCACAGGATAATTCCAGGCCATAATGAGTCTTGCTCCTCCCAGAAGCCTTCACTTTGAGATCCAACTTGGCTAAGGTGTGCATGCACACTCCACGGAGGGTCCTGAGACAAATTAACCAGGAGAATAAACAAGGTGATTGGCCTGAGGGAAGATGAAGACCTGGAAAACTGTCCTTTGTAAAGAATTTACACTTCCCAAAGGTGTCTCTCTCTCTCTCTCAGGTTGCCCATGTGCCTTGCCGCATGTACTTTTCCTTTCAATAAACTTTTTCCTTTACTCTCTATCTTCTGCCTCGTCATCTGAATTTGTTCTTGACTAGGCAGGCCACACTAGGGACCTTAGCCCTAAATGTTGGCTCCTGTGGTCCAGGGGTTAGGAGTCTCGATCTGGGAAATTAAGAACTTGCTTCCAGCTTCTGCTCGCTCCCACTCACTGCTATGGGCATCCCAAATCAATTTCATTGTTCATACCTTTTGTTACTAAAAACACAGATCTTACTTTCCTTAAGCAACCATGAACTGTCCTTTATATTAGCATTTTATAGAATGGTGACCATAAATACCAGTGATAAATTCTAAAAACATTTGCTTCTTATGGAGAACATCTCAGGGTAGCAGCACACATATTAATAATCCAAAATCTCTTTAGTTTCTCTATGAGAGGAAATTACCAGTAATCAGTGCCTATGTGTGTGCTAAGTCGCTTCAGGCATGTACGACTCTTTGCAAACCCATGGATTGTAGCCTGCCAGCTCCTCCATGGTATTCTCCAGGCAAGAATACTGAAGTGGGTTGCCATTTACTACTCCAGGGATCTTTCTGATGCAGGGATTGAACTCTCAGTAATCAGTGTAATACAATAAAAGCATTATACAGTTTGATGACTCAACTCATGTCTTACTTAGATGAGCAAACAGATGTTTTTACTAGATATTTAATGTTGAATATTTCCCAGTTCATGTGCATCTGAAATTCATTTAGGTTAATTTCTCTTAACTGTTTGATTTGTAAGTGCTTACTTTTTCTTTTTAAAGCCAACTGAATTAGATCTCACTTACAAACTAACCTCAGCAATATTATCCAAAAACAAAGACACACAGTGAGACATGCATAAATCCAGACACACAGATGGACAGACAGAGACCATAGTTTTCTGCTTGAGATTTAAAATGTCTCTTTGACCTTTTCTTTCCCCTTGGTTTGAAATTCTAATTTGCCCAAGGTTGAGGCCTGAGGGAAAGTGGGTTATGTATCAAGGACTTGGTAAAGTTGCCGTGCTGTGCTAAGCTGTTTCAGTCAGGTCCTGACCATCTGTGATCCCATGGACTGTATCCTGCCAGGCTGCTCTTTCCATAGGACTCTCCAGGCAAGAACACTCTGGTGGGTTGCTATTCCCTCCTCCAGGGATCTTCCTAACCCAGGGATTAAACCTACCTTTCCCACATGTGCAGGCAGGTTCTGTACCATTAGAGTCATCTGGGATGCCCTGGTAAAGGTTAACTTCAAGCTTTTTCTAGGCTAGCTGTCTCAACGAGTTAGTTGCTTTTATCCACATGCAAAAAGAACTGGTTGTGCACATTCAAAGAGAAAAAAAAAAATCATTTTAACCAGTTTTCTCCAGAGTCTAGAGAATATTACAGCTATCCTATGTCAAAAAACTTATCTTTCCTTTCTATAGTCATAGTTTTGTAGCTAAAATACAGACCAAATAATGCTCAAATTGACTGTGAAAACAAGGGCAGATGGGGTGATAAAAATCTTGGATTGTCCCTCTGGGGAAATGGGGGTCTTAGATTGTTCAGAAGAATCTGAAGGGGTAAAGAAATTTCCTAGAGTGGGGGCAGGAGTGGGGGAAGCTGGGCTCATCCTCCCCGCTGAGAGACAGGGGAAGTTAGAAGGGGACCAGCTGATGGAGAGGGAGACAGAAGGGTTGGGAGGGGTTTAAGGACACAACAGGACAAAGAATGGAGAGAGAAAGGGCAGTGGGGGACACTACTGGAGCTGTGGGCCGGCTCAATAGAGAGCCGACTTAAAAAGTGAAGATTTGATCAGCCAATATATGATTTTGACACTGTAATATGGACAAACATCCTCACTAATCACATAATTATTTTTCCAGTAACTTCTCTAAGACAGTTTCAAGTTCGCTTTCTGTACCTCACGGTAGGAGAGAGGAGGATCCAGCCTCCCATCCAGCAGGGCAGATTCTTATCCTTTCTCAAGGGGCGAGAGTCACAAACATTAAGTAACTTCTAAGGATTCAGTTCATTTCAGTTCAGTCTCTCAGTCGTGTCCGACACTTTGGGATCCCATGAATTGCAGCATGCCAGGCCTCCCTGTCCATCACCAACTCCCAGAGTTCACTCAGACTCACATCCATTGAGTCAGTGATGCCATCCGGCCATCTCATCCTCTGTTGTCCCCTTTTCCTCCTGCCCCTAATCCCTCCCAGCATCAGAGTCTTTTTCCAATGAGCCAACTCTTCACATCAGGTGGCCAAAGTATTGGGATTTCAGCTGTAGCATCAGTCCTTCCAAAGAACATCCAGGGCTGATCTTCTTGAGAATGGACTGGTTGGATCTCCTTGCAGTCCAAGGGACTCTCAAGAGTCTTCTGTAATGCCACAGTTCAAAATGCCACAGTTCAATTCTTCAGCACTCAGCTTTCTTCACAGTCCAACTTTCACATCCATACATGACCACTGGAAAAACCATAGCCTTGACTAGCTAGACCTTTGTTGGCAAAGTAATGTCTCTGCTTTTGAATAGGCTATCTAGGTTGGTCATAACTTTTCTTCCAAGGAGTAAGCGCCTTTTAATTTCATGGCTGCAATCACCATCTGCAGTGATTTTGGAGCCCCTCAAAAATAGTCTGACACGGCTTCCACTGTTTCCCCATCTATTTCCCATGAAGTGATGGGACCAGATGTCATGATCTTCGTTTTCTGAATGTTGAGCTTTAAGCCAACTTTTTCACTCTCCTCTTTCACCTTCATCAAGAGGCTTTTTAGTTCCTCTTTACTTTCTCCCATAAGGGTGGTGTCATCTGCATATCTGAGGTTATTGATATTTCTCCCAGCAATCTTGATTCCAGCTTCTGTTTCTTCCAGTCCAGCATTTCTCATGATGTACTGAAAGCCCTGTTTAATTTATGGTTCCAATTCTCACACAATCCAGAGAAGATGTCCCATGTATTAGCTAATGAGTAATAAGGTGAATCTTACCATCTGGGAATAAAAATGTCATCAACTTTAATCTCTTGAATCCTAAAGAGTGGCGTTTTGTGTCACAAATCCTGCTCACAGTGCCAATTAATGCCTTGCCAAAAGTTTTCACTTTTGTCTCAGGTTCCAAGGATTTTTTTAAGAAAATATGCCACTCATTCTATACAAATAAATATTCCAATATTTATTAGAGAATTACCTAGCTGACTTTCAATATACTAATCCAACCAGTCCATCCTAAAGGAGATCAGTCCTGGGTGTTCATTGGAAGGACTGATGTTGAAGCTGAAGCTCCAGTACTTTGGCCACCTGATGCGAAGAGCTGACTCATTTGAAAAGACCCTGATGCTGGGAGAGATTGAGGGCAGGAGGAGAAGGGGACGACAGAGGATGGGATGGTTGGGTGGCATCACCGACTCAGTGGACATGGGTTTGGGTAAACTCTGGAAGTTGGTGATGGACAGGGTGGCCTGGGGTGCTGCGGTTCATGAGGTCACAAAGAGTTGGACATGACTGAGCAACTGAACTGAACTGAAAAGACAAGGAAATAGAAACAGCAGATACATCACCTGCGGGAGTCCAGCTCCAGCAGCCAGGGATTCAACCTGAAGGGAGGGGCGGTGTCAGCGAGTAACGATACAGCCTCGCAATTTTCTTGGACTGCGTAACTTTATTTCAAGCTTAAGATTCTTTTTATACTTTAACAAAAGCATTAGGTCAGAGGTTTGACATTTTCAATTTCCCCTCACCCAAATTTATTGTCTCCATAAATCATTGTTGCCCTTCAAACAGAGTTTCTGCTCCAGCGGTTCTCTCAGAATAGTGTTTGCTTTAACTCGTGATTACATTGTAACTCGTGCTTAAGTCTGGGCTGCATACCACAAATCTCAGCTTATTTTTTATCTTTCTAAGTCCTGTTTGCCCCTAGTATCCTGAGCTCACTATCTCTTAAAAAGGGCTTCTAGCTATTAATATCTCTAAAGTTTCTAACCTCTATAAGCTATAGTAAAATATGCTAACATTACAACATTCCTTAAATCTTTAACTTCCAACTATTTTAATTATTCCTAAGCCCTAAATTCAGCAAACTCCTTTGCCATAAACATTTTCCTCACAAATAGGTTTCAAATAGCAATCCCTCCCATGGCTGTGGACTATTCTGGAACACTCTTTTGTAAAAGTCCTTGAACAAATGTCAATGATTAACTTTATGAATTATTCTCTGAGCACAGCTGCAGAAGGCTTTGGGCCTTCTCATGCTCCTCTCAAGAACAATAAGCACCTTAATATTCTTCTCAGTCAACTCAGTCGAGGAGAGGAAAAAATAAGTCAGAATCACAAGGCCTAACTCCTTCATCCCAGCTCCGTGCCTGCGGGACAAAGAGAGGGGGTTGGGGCTGTGCCTCCATTTTGTCAGTAATGCCTAACGCAACTCCTGACAATCACCAAATTGGCTTCTGACCAACATCCAGACTGGAACAGCCCTGGGAAGTCCCAGGACACAGCACAGCTGGAGTCTCAACTGGATAAAGGTCCCAGGCAGCCTGTCCACTCCATGGGTGAGGCTTTAACATTGCAGTTCAGGGTTCCTGCTTATCATCCCAGGATGCAAACCAATATCATCAATCTGTGAGCAAACAGCAGCTCTGGTTTCATCTTAATGCTGTTTGTTTTGTCTTATGAAACTTGGATGTTCCTAAGCCTGGGGCTGGGTTGTCACAGCCTTTTGAACAATCTCAAGGGTGAACAATCTCAAGATTTGTGTCCTAACTTATCTATGTTGCTGCAAGCCTTGAACTCACAGCAGGCAGTCATGGTACTCACAGTCAGGGTGTGTCCAGGGAGGTTGGAGGCAAGCACAGAGGAATGCACTGCTTTGTCTTGAAGCCTAAACAGGATTATTTATTTAATTTCCCTAACACTCTGGTGGCCTCATGGTAAAAAGTTAGCTTGCTGATGTGGGAGACATGGGTTCAATCCTTGTTCTGGGAAGATCTCACATGCCAGGGAGCAACTAAGCTGATGAAGGACAGATACTGAGCCTGTGTAGCAAAACTACTGAAGTGTGTGTGCCTAGAGCTGGTGCTCCACAACAAAAGAAGCCACCGCAATGAGAAGCCATGCACCCTGCAAGCAGAGAGTAGCCCCCACTTGTCTCAAATAGAGAAATGGCCATACAGGAAATAGACCCAGTATAGCCAAAAAAAAAAAAAAAAAAAAAAAACCCCAAAGGCCTTGTCTTTGTCTCTGTGGGCACCACTGTAAAGCACCACTGGAGGGTGATGTACATTTCACACATCAAAGAACAGAGCAGGAAGTTGAAGAGAAGAAAAATCTCCTGTGAGAGTTCATAAACACTAAATATCTGTTTTCTCACAGAACTCTCACACTTCAAGAGTTTCCCAAACACGATGAATTGTGTGGCTTCCTCTCTGTCCTTGTGACAGCTGACCTGAAATCACACTGTTGATCTTTTCCCATTAATCTGATTTTCTACTATTAGCACCTCATTCTCCATAATCCAGGGATCTTTCTTGTGCTACAAAAATAGAGTTATAATTCAGGTCAGAATCAGAAATTCCTGCTCAGAAGAAATGTCATATACTTGGCTTCTTCCAGAATCCAAACTTTCTTTTTTAAAAATAAATGCATTTGCTATCTTTAATAATTTTGTTGATTCATTTATTTTGGCTCGAGTGAGTGATCCTTGCTGCTTGGACTTTTCCCAAGTTGGGTAAGTAGGGGTTACTCTCCAGTTGCAATGTTTGGACTTCTTCATTTGCTTTGCCTTCTCCTGGGTCCACGGGCTTCAGTAGTTCTCCCATGTGGGCTCAGTAATCGCAGCTTCCAGGACTAGAGTGCTGCTTTAGTAGTTCTGGCCCACAGGCTTAGCTGCTCTGTGACATGTGGGATCTTCCAGACCAGAGATCAAACCTGTGTCTCCTGCATTGGCAGGTGGAAAATCCCAGCTCTTTTGTCAGTCAAGAAATGAGGACATTATGATGGACAGAAAATATTTCACAAATTACTTTACTATTTGCCTCCTTCTGAATGCACAGGGAACAGTACAATATACAGTATAGTATATATCAGTTATCTAGTTCCTTTCCAAGAGTTACTGAACCAAGAACACAGGGTATAAAATAGACATCTGGATATTTCAAAGTTTGAAATCAGCTTTATAAACACTCAAGCTCTGGAAAAACTCCTTGTGTATCACACAGTGGGCAGGTCATCAGAAGGAAAGACAAGTTTAACCTCCTGATGCCAATCATGAAGCCTTACATGTCTGAGTGAACAAGGTTTTCAGCTCAGTCAAGAAAAACAGGGCTCCCAAGACACAGTGAGGGAAAATGCAGAGATACTCCAAAGTAGATCCCTACTTCAGAGGGAAGTGATCCTCACCAACAGACAGCAGGTTCCTGAGGGTCTCCACCATCACGTCCTTGTACAAGGTCCTCTGGGCAGGGTCCAGACAGTCCCACACCTCAGGAGTGAAATCTATGAACACATCCTTGAAGGTCAACTGTGCCTGAAATGAAAACACATGTCACCAACGGGCCCTGAGGAGGGTTATTATTTTCACAGAAAAGGAGAAGAGGTGAGACAAGTGAGGTCAATTCAGCTGAAGTAATATTCTGATAGATCTCTCTAATTTAGTTTCCTATTTTTTCTAAGATGATGATATCCTCCAATCAACATGAATTCATCATGGGTGTGGACAAGACATGAAAAATATACAGATTACAATCAACAGTGGGTCGTTGATGCAGAATTGTTACGTTCAACACACTGAGTGACATTCACTATCTAGATGAGTTACAGCAAGACTGCTGTCTTCAGAGAGGACAAAGTCCACAGTGGCTTTAAAAGAACACAGACTGTGATGAGGATGTCATCATCACACTCACGAGAGGTGTCTCAACACTTCATACAAACTAAGCATTAGTCTAAAGACTTTACCCATATGAACTTGTCATCAACATAACAGCAACAGTAGAGAAAGATCTGTGTCCATCTTACTGGGGAGAAAACTCTGTCACTCTAATAAATAGCTCTGATCAAACAGTTAAGAAATGAGGCAATAGCACCTGAGCTCAGGTGGTTGGGAGAGACAACTGAACCTAAGGAATCAAAGAGTTAAGTAACAGTATAAAAGACCATCCCCAGAGAGTCCCCTGAGAATACCTGAAACAAGTTCAAGGGAGCTGAAGGGCAATGGAACAGCATGAATAGTCACTGTACAGGGTCACCCCCTCTACCCCTCAACCCACACAATGTCAATAATCTGACTACTATTTACATTATTCATGTGGTGAGGTAGAAAATATTAAAGGCCATTGAATACACACTTAAGATACAACTGCAACTGCTCTAAGCATAAACCGTATTTATGAGATGGTTTTGTAATAAAATCATGGAGTTACACATCCATGCACTCATGCATGTACATGGAAACACATTATTGATTGAAAAAGAAGACTTGTCTTTATTTTTTCTTTCATTCAATCAAAATTTAGTGAGTATCAACTCTGTGTCCCCAACTGGGAGTACAGCAGTGAACATGACGGAGCTTACCATCCAGCAGCCAGCCAGCCAATTACATCCATAATTTTAATATCACTATTTTTATTTGTGCTCTGAAACAGGCCTGGTGCTAAGAGAAGATTCAGCAGAAAGTCTTGACCTACATCAAGAAATCAGACAAGGTCTCTGTGAGGAAGAAACACTTAGGATTGGCAAGGTGGGAAATGGAAGAGTTTTGTAAGCAGACAGAAGAGCCTGAGTGCTCTGACGCAGGAAGATATTTACTGAACAGAAAACCAGCCAGTGTGACTGCAACGTAGGGAATGAAGACGGGTAATGCCAGGTAGAGGCTGATTTCTGCAAGGCCTATAAATTGAGGATGTTATTTCAAAAGCAACTGGACATCACTTAAGAATCTGCAGGAGGAAAGTTAGAGGTTTAGGTTTGTTTTTCAGCACTCACTCTGCTATGTGAGGAGGTTGTTGTTCAGTTGGCTCAGTCATGTCAGACTCTTTGGGACTCCATGGACAGTAGCCTGCCAGGCTCCTCTGTCCATGGGATTCTTCAGGCAAGAAAACTGGAGTGGGTGCCCATTCCCTTCTCCTACATTTTGGCATCTTTGGGACATTAAAAGTGAGTCAAATATAAGTTTGATTCAGTAAGTTTGTTAACATTCTATTTCCTTTTTACAGCTTATCTGGTTTGTTTATGCTGGGCCTTCGTTGCTGTGACCCAGCTGTCTCTACTTGTGGCTGCACTGCATGGAGTTGTGGCTGCAGTGCCCAGGCTCTCATTGCAGTGGCTTCTCTTGTTTCAAAAGACAAGCTCAAGCATGCGGGCTTCAGTAGTTAAGGATTCTGGGCTCCAGAGCACAGCCACAGCAGTTGTTGGGCATGGGCTTAGTTGCTCTGCAGCATCTTCCAGGAATTGGGATGGAACCCGTGTCCCCTACATTGGCAGACACATTGCTATCCACTTTATCACCAGGAAGTCCTCAACATTATTTTATACTATTAAAAACATAAAAAGTAGTACAAGCAGAAAAAATACACAAAATACTTTAATGCCATCTGTATAAAATATCTGTATTTAAAAACAATATGAGGGTGTCCCCAGTGATTCAGTTATAAAGAGTCCACTGACCAATATAAGAAACACAGGTTGTTGCCTGGTCCGTTAAGATCCCACATGCTGAGGGGCAACTAAGCCTGTGAACCTCAATTCCTGAGCCAGAGCTCCAGAGCCCAGGAGGTGAAACTACTGAAGCCAGCACGCTCTAGAGCCTGGGCTGCAAGACAAGAGAAGCCACCACAATGAGAAGTTCGCACACTGCAACTAGAGAGTGGCCAACTCATCAGAATTAGATAAAAGCCATTACAGCAATGAAGAGTCAGTATAGCAAATAAATATATTTTAAAAATAATATGTGACTTTATTCTTAATTTTAGGTATACAGTTATTAACTCAGAGTTTACTATTTTATTCCAATAATAAAACATTAAATCAAAATTAGTAAAGTTGGGGAATTCCCTGGCGGTCCAGTGGTTAAGATCCCACACTTCCACTGACGGGTTTCAGGCTGAACCACTACTCAGGGAACTAACCCCTGCAAGCTGCACTGTGCAGCCAAAAAAGAAAGAAAAAAAAATTAGCAAACTATATTTCATAGTTTAAATGAGATGATGTAATGAAACACTCTCCAGCCCTGAGGTCTTTTTTTGATCTTTCCATTCAATTCTGAAACACTAAGATTTTCAAGGAGGTCCTCATTTAGTTTTAAATGTACTATAAAAAGTGAGAACTAATTTCTCTTGGTTAGTTCCTTTTCCAGATTTTACCACATACTCTGCATATGAACCTCTGACTCCAGGTGCAGCTTCTTTACCCTGGTTGACAGAGACCAGACAGTGCATCCAGATGGGCCCTAAGCAATCTCTGCTGCCCAACAGCACTGAGACCCCGTCTCCAACCCGTGGGTGAGAAGCCCTGTCGAGGACGGTGCCCAGGGGAGCCTCCTCACAAGGGCCAGGTCACTGGGTCATGGGGAGACGAGATCTAAGTGGAGATGACAGGCCCTGAGGTAAGTGTGCATGTACAGCAGTCAGATAGGACACTCCAGAGTCGGACATGATTAGCGAGTCCAGAGAAGGGCAATTCAGAAAGGACAGACTGAGAATCCTCTGAGAATATGACCTTACCTGAGAAAGAGCCATGCCTAACTCCTGTTCTTTCATCTTCCTTCTCTTCTGGGCTTCCTCAGGCAACACAAGTCTTCAGAGGTCTATCATGAAAGTGGAAAACATGCTGGCATCTGGTCCCATAACTTCATGGGAAATAGATGGGGAAACAGTGTCAGACTTTATTTTTGGGGGCTCCAAAATCACTGCAGATGGTGATTGCAGCCATGAAATTAAAAGACACTTACTCTTTGGAAGGAAAGTTATGACCAAACGAAATAGCATGTTGAAAAGCAGAGACATTACTTTGCCAACAAAGGTCTGTCTAGTCAAGGCTATGGTTTTTCCAGTGGTCATGTATGGATGTGAAAGTTGGACTGTGAAGAAAGCTGAGTGTCGAAGAATTGATGCTTTTGAACTGTGGTGTTGGAAAAGACTCTTGTGAGTGCCTGGGACTGCAAGGAGATCCAACCAGTCAATTCTGAAGGAGATCAGCCCTGGGTGTTCTTTGGAAGGACTGATGCTAAAGCTGAAACTCCAATACTTTGGCCACCTCATGCGAAGAGTTGACTCACTGGAAAAGACTCTGATGCTGGGAGGGATTGGGGGCAGGAGAAGGGGGCGACAGAGGATGAGATGCCTGGATAGCATCACCGACTTGATGGACATGAGTGTTGGGTGAACTCTGGGAGTTGGTGATGGACAGGGAGGCTTGGCGTGCTGCAATTCATGGGGTCGCAAAGAGTCAGACACGACTGAGTGACTGAACTGAACTGAATGCTTAGGGTCATCACACCCCATTCCTGAGCCCCAACCACAGACGCAGGGAAGCCCTCACCATGAGGAACAGACAGTCCTCTGTGCCCACTGTCTCAGGAGGGACTCAGGACAGGCAACTCCGGCAGAGACCAACACAGGACTTTCACACTTTCCCTCGGATCACACTCCCCTCCTGGTGAGGCCTCATGCACACAGCAGCAGGGGGTACCTCCACTGACCCCACAATCCACTTCAGGTCACACAGCAGGCCCTGGTCCAGCCCCACTGAGAGCAGAGCGCCCTTCCCTCCCCCAGGGCCTAATCTCAGTCTCAGAAGTGGAGGCTAAAAGCCCTGGTGCTCAATGCAGGATCCAGATCGGAATCATCTGCAGTCTGTGCACATTCCTGGGGCGAGGCCCCACACGAGAACCTGAGGAGCATGTCTGTTGGGGGAGGGGTATGAAACATGCCCGGGCAAAAAGCCTCATGCTCTCATGTGATGCCTGTGTTGAGCACTAGTGAAGGATTAAGCCCAGGCCACCTCCCACTTTCTTCTTTTCCAGCTTTACTGAGACTAAGGAGAAGGGTTATGTATATATACCATACACCATATGATCATGTGACACTGTGAAATATTTATCACAATCTACGAACCAACACATCCATCACCTCCAAATTTCCATGTTGTGTGTGTGGTGACAACATTGATGACATACTCTCCTGACAAATTCCCAGCATGCAGTAACAGAATGGGATTAACTACGGTCAGCATGTTGCACACACCTCCCCAGGACCCACTCATTTTACAACTCAAAGTCTGTACCTTTCAACCAACATCTCCCTAACCTCCCCACCTCCCAGCCCCAGATAACCACCACCCACTGTCTGGTACTAGTGAGTTTCACTTTTTTACATTCTACAGATAAGCGAGCACATACAATATCAGTCTTACCCTGTCTGTCCTAAATTCACTTAGCATAATATTCTCTACATTCATCCAAGCTATCCCAAGTGACAAAAATCTCCATTTTTACAGGAAGGGATAAGAAATCCTTCCTCAGTGTTCAATGCAGAGCATGAAAGTGTATCCACAGAGAGTTTTCTGAGAATACCTGAAACAAGTTCAAGAAAGCTGAAGAGCAATGAAGGTGTAGAATCCCAGATCTTTTGTCAGCCAAGAAATGATGGACATTATAGACAGAGAGAAAAATATTCACAAATTAATTTACTATCTGCCTCCTTCTGAATAATAGGCAAGAGTATAATATACAGTATAATATGTAGGTATCTGGGCTTCCCCAGAGGCTCAGCAGTAAAGAATCTGCCTGCAATGGAAGTGACATGGGGCTGATATCTGCATGGGGAAGATCCCCCTGGAGGAGGGCATTGCAATCCACTCCTGTATTCTTGCCTGGAGAATTTCAGGGGCAGAGGAGCCTGAAGGGCTATGGTCTACTGGGTCGCAAAGAGGCAGACACGACTATCAGATAAATGGTTACTGTACAGGGTCACCCCCTCTCCCCACCAACCCACACAATGTCAATAATCTTACCACTATTTCCATCAGTCATGTGCTGAGGTAGAAAAAACTTAAGGCTGTGGAAAACACTTAAGATACAATTTCAACCGCTACAAAGCATAAAACGTATTTATGAGATGATGTTCTGTAATAAAACCATGGAATTACAGATCCATGCACTCACACATGCACACATAAACACACAACTGGTTGAAACAAGGAAGAGTTGTCTTTACTTTTTTCTTTCAATCAAAATTTACTGAGCGTCAACTCTGGGCCCCAAAGTGGGAATATAGCAGTGAACGTGATGGAGCTTACCATCTAGCAGCCAGCCGGCCAATTACATCCATAATTTTAACATCACTATCGTTATATGTGCTCTGAAACAGGCCTGGTGCTAAGAGAAGATTTAACAGAAAGTCTTGACCTACATCAATAAATCAGACAAGGTATCCGTGAGGAAGAAACACTTGGATTGGCAAGGTGGGAAGTGGAAGACTGATGCAACCAGGGAGTACAGCCTGAGTGCTGGCTCTGAGGCAGGAAGGTATTTAGTGAACAGAAAGCCAGTCAGTCTGACTGGGACACAGCAAAAAGAGCGGTGATGCCAGGTACAGGCTGCTTTCTACAAGGTCTTTGGATTTAGGACTTTATTCCAAAAGTACCTGGAAGTCACTGAAGAATCTGCAGGAGGTAAATCAGAAATTTAGTTTTGTTTTTCAGAGCTCACTCTCCAGTGTGTGGAGGTTTTTGTTGTTTAGATACTCAGTCATGTCAGACTGTTTGCGACCTCATAGTAGCCTGCTATGCTCCTCTGTTCATGGGATTTTCAGGCAAGAATACTGGAGTGGGTGGCCGTTCCCTTCTCCAAAAAGATGCCTTTGACACATTCTGGGATGATACTCCTGTCTTCTTTTATTCATGTGTATTTCAGCATCTTTAGGACATTAAAAAGCAATCAATTGCACTTCAGTAATGTGTCAGCATTCTCTGTCTTTTCTAAAGCTTATTTATTTTGGTTTTGCTGGGTCTTTGTTGCTGTGAGCACACTTTCTGTACTTACGGCTGCAATGCCCAGACTTCTCGTTGCAGTGGCTTCTCTTGTTTTTGAACACATGCTCCAGAGTGTGTGGGCTTCAGGAGTTATGGCTCCCGGGCTATAGAACACAGTCAGTAGTTGTGGCACATGGGCTTATTTGCTCTGAGGCATCTTCCTGGACCTGGGATGGAACCCGTGCACCCTACATTGGCAGGCACATTCTTACTCACTGTACCACCAGGGAAGTCCTCGACATTATCTTATACTAGCTCAAAATAATAATAATAATAATAATACAAGCAGAAAATAATATACAGATTTAAAAAATAATACGAGGGCTTCCCCTGTGGTGCCTGATCCGTTAAGATCCCACATGATGAGGGGCAACTAAGCCCATGAGCCTCAATTTCTGAGCAAGAGCTGTAGAGCCCAGCAGGTGAAATTACTGAAGCCAGCGTGCTCTACAATCTGAGTTGCAAGATAAGAAAAGCCACTGTAATAAGAAACTCATACACTGCAACTAAAGAGTGGCCACCACACACCAGAACTAGATAAAAGCCACTGCAGCGATGAAGATCAGTACAGCCAATATATATTTTTTAAATATATTAAAAAAAAAAGTAATATGATTTTATCCTTAACGTAAGGGAGGTAGTTATTAACAGAATCCAATGTTTACCTTTTTACTCCATAACCAAATATTGCATGAAGATTAGGAAAGTTGGGGGAATTCCCTGTCAGTTCACTGGTTAAGATCCCACACTTCCACCACTGGGTTTCGGGTTTAATGCCTCCTCAGGGAACTGAGACCCTGCAAGCTGCATTGTATGGCCAAAAAAGAAAAAAAACTAATTAGCCAACTATATTTCATAGTTTAAAGTAGACACTGTAATGAAATACTCTCTAGACCTGAGGTCTGTTTCTGAACTTTCCGTTCCATTTCCAAATATTTCAGATTTTCAAGGAGGTCCTCATTTAGTTTTAAATGCTATTTAAAAATTCAGATCTGATTTCCCCTTATTGGCCTCTTTTCCAGATTTTAGCACGTACTGTGCATGTTAATACCTCACATCTAGTGTGCAGCTTCCTTACCCTGGTTGACAGAGGGCAGACAGGGAATCCAGGTGGGCCCTAAGCAAAGCAATCCCTGCTGCCCAACAGCACTGAAACCCCATCTCCAACCCATGGATGTGAAGCCCTGCCCAGGACAGTGCCCAGGGGAGCCTCCTCACAAGGGCCAGGTCACCGGGTCATGGGGAGACGAGATCTAAGTGGAGACGACAGACCCTGAGGGAAGGCCCCAGGTGAGTGTGCATGTACAGGAGTCAGACAGGACACTCCAGAGTCAGACATGATTAGCGAGTCCAGAGAAGGCCATTTCAGGAAGGCAGTGTGAGAATCCACTGAGAATATGACCTTACCTGAGAAAGAGCCATACCTGACTCCTGTTCTCTCCTTCTTCTCCTCCTCCTCCTCTTCTGGGCTTCCTCAAGTAACATGAGTCTTCATGGGGTATCAAGAAGATGGAAAACATGTTATTTAATGTTTAGAGTCAACAAATCCCCTACCTGAGCCCCAACCACACACACAGGGAAGCC